>NW_006766888.1:332621-456964 GCF_000275845.1 Dichomitus squalens LYAD-421 SS1
ATTGTCCTTGATTAAGACTGTGAGTACCCAGTTTCAACGCTACAGTGTACTGCTAATCCTTTCCAAGCAGAACTCAAATATCGACATGGTGAGTGCATATATGCATGTATTGCGCGTGCCATCTCAGCTGTGTCTGATGTCCAATTGTAAGCCAGTATCGCTGTGCTGGCGGCTACGGGTATGATGTGATTGGGTTAGGGTTGATTGGGCCGGTCTGTATGATATATAGAGAAGTCCGGATGTAGCGTAGGAGAGTCGCCATTTGAATATATATTCATTTCGATCTAATTCAATCTGGCTGCCAATATCGGGACGAATACTAGGCGCCAAGCTGGGCACCAAAAATGGATATGAATAATAAGATACAAAATTGTATATCCCATTTGATCCCATGTTACGCAGGGTGCGGAATGTCTAAGTAATATGTGGGGAACATGGTCGGAATGTGAGGGGAAGGCAGTTAATACCATGACATCCTCTAGACCTGCGGAATGTGGTGGGAACACGCTGGGAATGTGGCGGTAATGTGCTCATCCTCTCCGTGTTCCCCAACCTCTGTAATCTGGCGCTTCACGCGGTGTTTGGAATCCGAAGATGGGATCGGAGGCGATGAACCTTGTGCGAGCGCCACGCCGATACTGGGATCATATTTCCTCAGTGTTTTCGGCATGCGTCACGCTGCAGGCGAGTCGGTACTTGCAGAGCTCCTCCTGGCCCCAGGAGCAGCCCAAGGCCGCAAGCTCGTCACCATAATAGGGGATCGTCATCGCTACGCCGCGCTCGTAAAGCAAGCGCAGCCCGAAGGCCAAACGTCGGAGCATGAGTAGCTCTGTTCTCACGTCCATGAGAACGCAATCCAGGAGAGGCTCGTAGGAGTCACTGTTTGAACAGAGATACACGGATAGACAAGCTTAGGCTCAGATGGCATGCGTAAGTCGACGGCGCCGGCATCAATTTGCAAAGCCGTTCGTCCTTGGTCCAGTACATCAGTGCACAGCCATCAAGCCAGCATTTTCGCGGGCCGGCGCAGGACCCGTGCTACATAATGCCCCCAATCACCGCGTGAAACGATACGCTTCAAGACATCTGCACAGTGTCCAACGAAATCATATCACACAATGAACAGTCCTTCCGGAATTTCGCGCTCTCCGGAGTCTGCTCTAAAGGCGACTGTCGCCTACTCATATCTGGGAAGATTTGCCGGTGTTGCTAGCTCGCGCTCAATGATGGCTTTAGCTAGCTATGGATCGATGCCTGTTGCATCAAAAAGTGACCCTCCGAAAGCCCAAGCGTTTTCGAAGGGCAGATGGTTTGCTCGTGGGTGGACATTGCAGGAGCTGGTCGCGCCGGCCTACGTCGTCTTCATGGCCTCTAGCTGGCGTATTATGGCCACCAGGCAGAGTCTTGCCTCTGTAGTCCAGAAGACCACGCCAACAGTCAAATACAGGGGTCTATTGTAGCTTCCAATAAATATGACAGTGCAGCAGAAATGTCACTTCATTCAGCAGTATATGGCGGAGGAAGTACTGACGTTCCTCTCGTCAATCGCAATCCCGAATCCACCGACTGGACTAGTACTGAAGGTTCTGTCTCTCCGTCGAGAATCAGCCCTCCTGAAGACGGGTTTGCTAGTTCTCCCGACTCCCGCTGACCCGTTGGAACAGGTACAGGCACAGCGGCTTGAACAGGCGCAGATATTGACGCAGTTGAAAGCAGGCTTGGAGGGAAATCGACGGACGTTGGAATTGCCGAGCCAACAGCTTTTAGAGAGGGTGCACTGGCAAGTAAAGGATCTGACAAGCCGCCAGCCACCATCTGCTTTGAAGAAGAACGGGGGCGAGTGACGGGATCCTTGTTGCGAGCGCTCCTCCAGGACCCAAATGGTCGGATACCTATTCCCATGGCCGTGATCAGTACCAAATCTGGCGGTTTGAGCATTGGCCCTGAGGTGGCATACCATGCGCATCGGATGTACTCTTCTGCCGTCGCCGCAAATACCACAATAGAACTATGACACTGAGGACGAGCACAACGGAGCCAACTACTCCGCCGACAATGGGACCAACGTTGCTGCGACTCTTGCGAGACGCAGGCATCGTAGACGAGCTGACTGTGGAGGTCTCAGTGGGAGACGTTGTATCGATGGCGGTCGGGGAGGAGGATGAAACAGTCGGTTGTGATAGACTAGTTGCAACGAAAGACGTCGACAGAGTTGTTGACGGCAAATACTCGATATAATCGAGCCAGAAGACGTTCGGTTTGGTCCCATTCACGTTTGTGATCGTCAGCGTGTGGTCGCCTGGGGGAAGAACCTTGGACTGAAAGAAGGTTACGTTCAACGCGAAACCACCAGGCTGAATGATGGGTGCCGTGTATAGCCCGGCTTCGGCGCTGTCGATGGTGTAAAGAGTTGTGGGTACACCATGAACATCCACCGAGCCCAGTGACCCCACAACGACGACTTGGGTCCCTATATGCTGGTATTAGTTGTAATTTATCATCAAGCCATCGTCTCTGGCATACCGGTGAAGTTCAGCGTTGCAGTCAAGCCGGCCTCTGCAGCCCCGTGTTTCGTACCGTCGGACTCCGATCCGTTCACAAATGCTTGCCATCCTGACGAGTATTGGATCCGAGGGTCCGCGTCGTCAACGAAAGCCCAATTCATGGCCACCAAGAAGAGTGGGTGGGATGTGGTAGAGACCGAGAGGGAAGAGGTCTAAGGAGAAAGAGGAAACCGGAGTTGGGATATAGCGGCCCACCTAAACCGCCCATCAAAACCACGCTTCGTGGAATTTCAAGGGGCACTCGTGGCCTACCTAGACCACCGTAACGTCTCCTGTCCATCGCTGTCAACAGTAAACGTCAAGCGTATCTCAACATTCACCCAGCGCAGATTAGGCGGAACCGCTTGGTTTGCTGGGTTGCAATTACTGTCGTGTTCAGATTGAATTGAACCTGCAATTTGAAATAAGTACTTCGAGAAACCGGCCGACACGGTGATCCACAGGGTGTCTATTGGCAATCAGATGCCGTAATGACCCCGGGATTTGGCCACGCACCCACGGGAAGATTTGCACCGCTAACGATACTGATACGCAGAGCGCGGACCTGCGTCTATTGCGCGCAATCGTCCTACCATTGCAGTCGATGACCCCGTCGATGCAACTTGTGGTAGGCCTCAGATCGGCACAGCAGGACAGCGTACCGAGCCGGACATAGACCAAACGGACCAGCACCAGATTAGACATAGCTCAGATCACAGTATCAGCCTATTGGGGTAGCGGCTCCTCCCACTGAATGATGGCTGGCGGTATTCTACGGCGGTGTAAGCGAAATGAGCCCAGTGACACCGCCCGGCCATTCAAGGGTTCACTCACTGAGACATGCCTTAGTTCCTATCCTGCCGTTCATAATTCAGCCTAGCTTTACCCAAGAGAATTGAAGTATACGTATCTCAAATGCACTATGTGTACGCCAGATGTCCCTTATCTGGTGCGGTTATGATGCTATGCTGACCTTGGCAATTTGACAATGTATATGACCGAAACATGTCCGAGGATCGTGCCAGTTGGTGGCAACAGGTTGGCTTCCGGACTAAGACCTTCCAAGTCATTATCTCTCCGCTATATACGCGACCTGGCCGTTACGATGCAATATTGTCGTTTGCTTGCATCAGTGCGCCAAACGACCCTGATGGTGGCCGAGGTATTGCTACTGAAAGGAGACTTGTTTTAGCCTTGCATGACATCGATGCATATCTCACGTTGTTGCGTTCCCAGTCGGAACGCTGCAAGCACATGTGCAAGTAGAAGCACTCGTGTACTTCATCATTCTGTAGCCCACCCCACATTGAAGAGAACGGTGGTCAATGCTACAGGAGATGGAAGCATGCCGTAGTCAAAGAACAATTGAAGCGAATTTACTATACATACTCGTTCGTGAGCTTTGCATTGCTCCATCCGTCCTTTACAGCGCTTCCTCCCTCACAACGCGAAGCGCTTGATGTCCATGTATTCCACAATACCATGTCCGCCCTCGCGCCCTGTAACGTCGAGGGAAATCAGCATCCATTCATCAGTGGCACGACCACCGCACTCACCGAGCCCGCTCTCTTTGATCCTACCAAACGGGAACACTACCTGGCCGATCAATGACGTGTTCGTCCCAAGTTCCAACCATCCCAGCCTCACGAGCCTCCGCGGCAATCCCCACGTCCCGAGACAAGAAGTAGCCCGCAAGCCCAACAAGAATCCTCATTCACCATCCGAAGAACGTCTTCCTCAGTTTCGAGTTAGGTGAACGCCGTGAGGGGCCCAAATGTGATCTTCTCCTAGTTCACGAGCGCGGTGGAAGGGACGTCCGACAAGACGGTGGGCGCAAAGAACAAGCCCGCACCCGCGCTTACCCGCCATGAGAAGCTGAGCGTCTTGCTGGAGCGCATCGTCGACGTGCCTCTGGACCTAATCAATCGCGCTATATATCTTCATCGACGTCGTTTTCGAGCTTGATGCCGGACCCTGAACGGTCCCCTCATCAAGTGACCGCTATAGCCAGAGAATAAGAATACGAAGACTATCACACTCATCTCATACGCACTGGCACCACGAGCAGGGGGAGGGGGAGTTACATTCGCAATACACAACAGTACAACAACGCAAGATAACAGGACTGAACGCTTAGACGGACAGGAGAGGACGGGAACGACCAACGATACATTTCGGTTCGAGGGCAGAGAGTAGCGTCCATGTGTATGTATGTGTATGATGCGAATGCCAGGAGGATGGAGACGAGGGTCATGGGTGACGACGAGCAGACAGGGATATGATTCCAACAAAATGTAAGGGGGGAGGGAACGAACTACAGCATGGCTCCGGTGAGAGGGAGGATGAGAGTAAGAGATGAGAATGATAGCACGGCGTATCAAGGGCCGGCTGGCAGGGCCACACGTTGATGCAGCGGGAGGGTAAACGAGAGGAAGGTCCCAAAGGGAGCACAAGTGCGATATGCACAAATAAATATGGAGAGACACAAAAGAGTGTCAAGCGGAGACGTCCATGAACCCACGGAATCCGAGTACTGGTGGAGAAGCCGAACTGAAAAGGAGGAGGCGAGGGAGCGTACAGAAAGGTCGCTACAAGCCGGTGCTGAAAGACTCAGCCCATAACGCTGGGGTAGCTGACGCTCTCGCTGAGGTACTCGTTCCCGGGGTTATACGTGAAACCGCGGAACTGGTCCTGGACCGTCTCCGAAAGGGGCGTATCGTCGACGTGCGAGTCCTGCGCCTTCTCCCCGGTGAACTCCGCGTCGAAGTTAGCCGTGTCCAGCACGGATTCCTATCATGTCATACATTGTGAGCACGCTATGATGTCAGACTGCGGAGGACCACGAGAAACATACGACAGTGGGCTTGAACGGGGGCTGGATTTTCTTCGCAATCAATCTAAGTTCCATGACGCAACGTCGTCGTCAGCGATCATCCTTGCTCATCGTATCGCGGGGATGGTATTGCTTCCGACCAATTCCATACCGCGCGAAAAAGAGGTACACACCTGTTCCAGTCGATATGTTTCGAGAAGAACGGATGCCTCTTGATCTCCTCGGCGCCGTTCGCGCCCAGTCGCTTTGCGGGGTCCCGCTGCAGGAGGCCGGTTATCAGCGTCATCGCGTCATGCGGCATGTCCTGTGGGAACAGCAGCGAGTCCGACAGGATGCGCTGGTACATCACGTTCACGTCCTCGTCGTAGAATGGCGGAAGACCGGTCTAGAACAATCGGTGAGAGTGTGAGAAAGTGTACCAAACACACGAGGAAAAACAAGAATTTCGCACGCACCATCATCTCGTACAGGAGGACGCCGAGCGTCCACCAATCGACTGTCTTCGTGTAGCCTTGGTTCATAAGGAGCTCTGGGGCAATGTATTCCGGTGTACCACAGAACGCTGCACGCCAAAGCGATTAATCCGTAAGTCACGCGTACAACAATATGGCAGAATTAGGGGACGCGAGACGCACTGTTAGTCTTCTCCGTCTCCGACATGTTCAATTTGCACAGTCCGAAGTCGCATAGCGCGATATGCCCGGTGTAATCGAGCAGAATGTTCTCGGGCTTCAAGTCTCTGCGCCGCATGTCAGCAACAACCTCCGCCCACATCGGACTTCAGCACACGGATAGTGGCGTACCGGTAGACCACGTTGAACCCGTGCAGGTGCTCAAGCGCGCACAGGAGTTCCGCGGCGTAGAACCGGCTCCGGCCCTCATCGAACTTGCCCTCACGCTGCAAGTGGTAGAAGAGCTCTCCGCCGTTGACTGCGACCATTGATGCCATGACAGTTAGCCTCCATGACACGACACTTCCCAGATGCGTGTGCAACAGCAGGAGGGACGGACTGACCGAAAGACATGACCAAGTACAGCTTATCCGGCGTCTGGAACGAGAACTTGAGCGGGACGATGAACGGGTTGTTCACGAGCGCGAGCACGGTGCGCTCTGCAAGAATGTGCGTGATCTCCCCCGGCCTGGAGGCGATGTTCGCCTTGCGGATCGTCTTGAGCGCGTATATGCGCTGCGTGTCCTTCTTGCGGACCTGCATCACCTTGCCGAACGAGCCCTTGCCGATGACCTTGAGGAGGTCGAATTGCTCGATCGTCAGCGACTCGTGCCGTGCCGGCTTGAAGTCGATCTTGAGGTGGAACGCGCCGACGCCCGCGGTCGCGTTGTACCACTGGTCGGACGCGTGCTGTTGTTCACGTGTGCAGGCGAATCAGACGCAGAGGTTGCAACAGGCGAAACGGGGGACCAGTGCGGTGTATCGGGGGGCCAATCGGCCATAGGCGGGGTCAGATGGTAGAGGAGACGGGAACGGAGAGGATAGGGCATGGGTGGGTCAGCATCGACGAGGAGCATACGTCAGACGATAAGCTTCACTCACATGGCCGTCCAAAACGGGGGTGAGGTCCACACGGGCCATAAGGATATCGTTGCCCATGTCCTCCTGGCCGCGCAGAGACTGCGCAGTGCGCAGGTAGGCGGAGACGGAGACGTTAGACGTACGAGACACATCGCTGCGCGGGTGCACGAGGGGTGAGGGGGATGTGTAGATGGGCAGGAAGAGAGAAGGGGGACGCACAAATCCGCCCGGTAGTTCCACTCTGGCTTGGAGAGATCTCCGCCGAGGGCCTCGACGAGGATCTCGTTTTTGTCGAACTCGAGGACGACGTAGGGGAGCCACCAGTACTGTTTGCGCTGAAGACTGTCGCGGTTGCTTGTCGATCGGCGGGCAGGTGGACCTGAGTCGAGTGCTTTCTGGATCACATCGGGGACTTGGATCCCTGGAGGGAGCGCGAGGCCGCGTCCTGACAAACACAAGATATCGGAGGTAAGTCGCGGACGACGAGCCGAGCTTGGTTCCCAAGATCCCGAGTGTCGAGGGACGCGTCGATGAGAAGAGAACATACCAGAGAATATGCGAATGGTAAGGGTACCCGAGCGGAAGTTGTTCTCGGCACCATCTGGAGGTTTGGGGGTCACGGAGCGAGATGGGATGGGGGTGACCGAGCGAGAGGAGGCACCGTTCTCCTTCGTGTCTTTTGTCGTCTCTGCGGGTTGGAAACGGTATCAGTCGCGCTGAGCAACTGCAGGACACTGGCGGGGGACATACTCTTTACGCCAAGCTTCCAGGACATGGTGGAGGGAATGAAGAGGATCGCGGTGGGCCGCGCTCCGGAAGGAGGATATGGACGCCGGGTGAGAGACTCAGTCAGACTCCCGAGCGATCTTCCTCCTCGGCCAATCCCATCTCATCTCCTCTGCCACGCCCGCTGCTCTCTCCACCCTCTGCTGCAGCCCGCATTCCATCCTGCTCTACGTTCTTCCCTCGCACATGGCCATCTCACTGTCTGACCCATCTTATCGCTAGGCTCCCCTCAGGAATCTCCGGCTGGTCGCGGCCATCCCAACGCATGTGCGCGTATTATTGTCTTTCTACGCTCCTATCTTAGAACAGTCCTCGGTCAATATGGCGCTCTCATCATCTTCCGATTCATACCGGCCTCCCCATCATTCCGCTTGGTCATTGGTGTCCGGAGCCCCAAGCAGCTACGATTTTACCTCCATTTCATCCCTAGCTTCTCCCTCGATCGAACTCAAAAGCGTGCAGAGGTATGTACTGCGACCTCTCCACTGACTGAAGTCAATCTTGTCTCGACGGCAACCGAACCCTCTGTGGCGTGATGGAACAGCAAGTGTGGTCTTTGTGTTGGAGGACCGCATGCGCGTACGGCTGTACAAGGCTCTCTCGGAGTTGATAGCACCGACCGCAGCCGCGTACTAGTGCGGCGCTCGGTGAACCTCTCGTAAGTCTTCCTCCGCGGCACATTGATTCTCATCATTATGTTCCGCGTCTACATAGCATGTAGTCTACTTCTGTGGTGTACAACCCATGATGTGCCGCTAAGTACGTCCACCCCAATGGCGACACGGTATGACTCTCGGCTGGGCGCCCTTCAATATCGGTACGCCTGTGACCCTGGCCTTCGCCGGCCCATAAGAGTATGTAGCTGATGAGACCAAAGTTCGACATCACGCGTTATCGCTACGCCCTGGACGCGCGCAAGATGTCCCAAAGCGTCTTCCCGACCACCTCCACCCCGTCGTTCCTCAGGTCCCGTCTTCTCTGGACGTCCTCCACTACGTCCTTGCCTATCACCCCAGTCGACGACCGCGCCTTGACGATCTCGTCCACGATGAACTGGGTGAACTCCGGATGACCCTGCACGGTGAAGATGTGCACGTCGGCTGGGGAGACGGACTCGGGTGACCCCCCTGGGTAGAGCTTGACCATACCTTGGTTCGGGCTGATTAGGGTTGAACCGAGAAGGTAGAAGGAGGGCGGAACGGCGGGAACGTGATCGCGGTGCATCTGTTGGATGTTCTGTGGCAACATGGCGCAGGAGGAATGATGGGTATGCAGTGTGAGCGGCAGTTTTGTGGAGGGCTGCGGAGGGGGACTCACGAGCTCAGGTACACCAAAGAGCTTCTTTCCCGTCTCTGTTAGCTGTAGCGGCGTTGGACCCACCTCCCACCTGCCATCGTTGGGCACGCACTCGCCGCCCAAGGCACGCGCGATGATTTGATGCCCGAAGCATATTCCTACGATGTATCGCAGTCAGCACGCGTCTTGAGGCGCACGTACATACAGCCTGACCAATCAATCGGATCTTGGGCTTCTCCTCCGCGAGATGCTTGACGTAGTCAATAAGCCGATTGATCCACGTAAGGTTCTCGTACGCCGACGCAGCTTCGTACGAGGTTCAGTCATCCAAGCAACCTAGCACACGACGCGAGACGCACGCACCGGACCCCGTAAGGAGCACCGCGTCGTACTCGTCCACATTCTCTGGGTATTCGAGCTTCGTCCGCACGTCGAACGCGTCGATCGCGAAATCGACATCGGACAGGCCATCCTCCTCACCCTTTGAAAACTTGGCCTGGGTGGCCTCGAGCGACTTGCGGAAGAGCGTGCGGAAGATCTGACCGTAATCGCCCTGCGCGGCTACGACAGGCTCGATGGGCGTGTCGCACAGGAGGACCGCAATACGGAAGGGCTTCTTGGGCGATGACGACATGATTCTGGTTCAGCTGAGTGATGGTCGATGCACAGTAGGTCTGTCGCTGGACTTCAGCTTCAGAGCCCAGACAAGGGTAGTGCGATGATGCGATGTCTAGGCGTCAGTGTTGTGCCGAATCGCGCATGCGCATATGTACATGTGAATAAGCGTCGTGTTTGTCAGCAGCTGCTATGTAGTGCTGATGTGCATTTGTACAGCCCTTACAGCCTTTGTTGTGACGCCCTTATGATTATTTTCATGGACGGGGAAGAGACGGCAATCGATATCAAGCTGGATGGTGCCCCCAATTGAGATTGTTCTGGGTGGCTTGTGGCTCAGCTTGGCGGTGATCTCATCTTCGAGATCGAGATACGGAATCTATCACCCTCCTGCATGCCTTATGGGCGTCTCCTTTACAGTTTTTTGAGAAATCCGCCACACGCGATGACACGGATGAATGGATTACAGGAAATTATAGCGCGGAGGGTACATACTGAATGTGAACACTGCTACAGGCTGTGATATCACATAGTTCACCCGAATATCTTACGGATAGCACGGCTATACTTCTACATATGCGACCACTACTAGTAAGGTTGGCCCAACGAAGATTCGACACCTCCCATCACGCCTGTCACACTGTCCGTGTCCCGCCCCTCCACTGCGATTTCGGGGTATCGGCTCGTATAAAATTGAGCTATAGGCTCTGTGGTACCATACATGCCGCCTATCCAAGTTTTTTCCTCAATGCAGAGGGAGCGAGGGACCTCGCAAGCTCACGTGATAATCACGTGATGGGGTCGAATCTTCGTTGGGCCAACCTTACCTTTGTCGAGGATGCGGTCTTCCGGGTAGGTCAAAGGGCGATATACTGGGTACATGTTATCAAAGATGGCGGCATTTTCGAGTACTATGAAGGAGACTAGGACGACTCATGCGTAAGCGGAGCTGAGTGCGTACTTGTACCATTCGACATTCGTCGGGTACCCCTTGTGCACGGAATGTCATGCGATCCGTGTACGGGTCTTCGTACCGCGCACCGTTGTCAGGAGAAGGTTCAGGGAGCGACAGGCTTTAGCTGCGAAGAGCCTAGCACGATCACTGTCTCTGGTTTTGCCGCAAGAAG
Source organism: Dichomitus squalens LYAD-421 SS1 (assembly GCF_000275845.1). Classification (NCBI taxonomy): domain Eukaryota; kingdom Fungi; phylum Basidiomycota; class Agaricomycetes; order Polyporales; family Polyporaceae; genus Dichomitus; species Dichomitus squalens. Next base: position 343,354 of record NW_006766888.1, read on the forward strand.
TTAGGTGGAAGACCACGGGCTGGCATTTCGCAACGTCACTATGCTAGGCTGTTTTGACACACAAGTGCATGTACCAATGTCATAGGACCGTGACTATGGACATGCGCCTCCCTCGAGGTGTTATTTCCCGAAGGCATCAGACGCCAATGTCCCGCAGTATGAGGCTCGGGTCACGCCTGGGGCTCCTGCACGGGGTCGCTTACCATGGCCATTGGCTTGCACAATATCCTGCCACGATCGAAGACTAGTACTGCAGTAGAACGCCGTCGCACATCCCCCACAACTTGAAGGCCTTAAGTCTGTCCGCCATTCAACAGACTTCTTGCAGCCACGCACTTAAGCCTGGCCGGAAGCTCCGTGTAGTAAGTTGTCATTTGTGTGAGATGGCAGGATCAAGAGCTGGTGGACGCATCGGGTCGAATAGGGCCGTACCAGGTAGACGATATACCCTGCTGCGCAGCACTGGCGTACCGTTTGCTACTCAGCTCCCGACTCGAACACGTAGTGGTGGAGGAACGCGGACGAAAGCTCTGCGGCAATAGACCCTGACGATGAGGAGTGTGCATAGTCACTGGCACGAGCTCCCACGTGCACTATGATCGACTCAGATCGTGGCTCACGGTAAACCGGGGAAATACTCTCGCAAGCGCTTGTCCTGAAAACGGGTATTTGTTCGGCAAACGCCGTCCTTCTTAGCCGCGGGTCGATAGCTGGCCAAGCGACTCTACCGCGGACTATTCAACATCGTGAGTTCATTTGCGATCACTTATACATACCCCAGGACGGCCTGAACTCTGACTCTCTTACACAGATGGCATTTGTGGCATGAATCGTAGCTACCACAACCAGTCAAGTCGTTCACGGAGAAACGCGATAGGTACCCATACGGGGCGGCTTGCTTATCGCGACCACTCTCAGATGCCGTATTGGCTCCCCACGTCCGACAAGCCCGGGTCGTAGATAAGTGCGTCCCTCCTAACGCCTCCCGTCGGGCTCCCATTCGAGGGCTTCCAACAATTAGCCGCGTCTAGAAGACGATAAGCCAGCCAAAGTGGAGCGCGTGCTAGATATCGAGAACCCTTGTCCTGATACAATCCCCAAGGCGAGGTGTGTGTTAAATGCAGCGTGCGAGAAGAGGATCCTGGAGCTCCTTCTCCTCGACCCTTTTGACCGTTCGGCGCCGAGGAGACTTCTGGACGACTCTGACGACTTGCAGTGACGCCGGGGTTGCTTCTTGATTGTACTCAAGGCGCTATAAGACTGTCAGCGAGAATGTCTGCTAATGAACCAATTCTGCCACAAGGTGCAGGGTATGGAGTTGGTATGTACAAGCTCTCTTCCAATCTGGTAACATATTCTGACGCTCTTGCCTTTAGTCGTTGGTATGTATATCCGCACAGGGATGCCCTTGGACCATGCTCAAGAAAGTCGAACGTCTTAGGAATCGGACTCTTTTTCAGCGCGTTCATGGTCGTCTTGACCGCTATTCAGGCGCGCTACACAGGCTTCTCGCCGAAGAGCTCCGAAGAGTTTAACAGCGCGTCTCGAAGCGTCAAGCCTGGGCTCATTGCGTCGGGCATTGTTTCTGCCTGGACCTGGGCTGCAACGTTGGTATGTCCTTCGGGCTCGAGTTTTTGTTACCCCATATTCCCTGCGACAGCGTGCTAACACTCCGGCGACATGATCCCATGCACAGTTGCAATCGAGTGCGGTCGCATACAAAGATGGGATCTCTGGGCCGTGGTGGTATGGTGCCGGTGCAACAGTCCAGGTCCTGCTCTTTGCGCAGGTATAGAAGCTCCTCACGTATCCGTGTCTCGGTCTTGACCTGGTACCGCCGTCTCCGCACAGCTTGCCGCGAAGCTCAAGTTGAATGCTCCACATGCGCACACATGGCTTGAGATCGTTGCTGCCAGATGGGGCACTGTCGCTCACTTCGTCTTCATGTTCTTCGGCCTGGCCACTAATATCATCGTGTCGTCCATGCTGATCCTTGGCGGGTCTGCAACGGTCAATGCGCTGACTGGCATGAACACCATCGCTGTGAGTGGCTCTACTCGACGGTACGCGTCCCTACTGATGTGTGTCTACCCAGGCATGCTTCCTGATCCCATTGGGAGTCGCTATCTACGTGGTCGTTGGTGGTATGAGAGCGACATTGCTATGCGACTAGTAAGCATATTCTCTCCTCTGCATAGCAGCGTTTCACCTAATCACAACCCGCACAGCACCCATACAAGCGTTCTCTTCGCCATCATCTTCGTGTTCATCTTCACGGTCTACGCAACAAGTCCGAAGATCGGAAGCTTTTCCGCGATGCACGACCTGCTCGCCAAGGCGTCGGCAGAGCAGCCTGTCGCAGGCAATGCAGGAGGATCCTACCTAACCATCCGCTCCAAAAACGGTCTCATCTTCGGCGTCATCAACGTCATCGGCAATTTCGCCACTGTCTTCCAGGACCAGGCAGTGAGCAACGGTTCCGTTCTGTGTTTCTCCCGATCTGACCTCGCATTCGCCCAGTATTGGCAACGTGCGATCGCCAGCCGCCCCGCCACATGCGTGAAGGCATACCTATTGGGTGGTCTCGCGTGGTTCGCCATTCCATTCATGTTCTCCACTACCCTCGGTCTCGCTGCTGTCGCTCTCCGCGGGGATCCCGACATGCGCATTCTTTCTGCTGCAGATGTCTCCGCGGGTCTTCCGGCACCCGCCGCTGCGGCCGCTATTCTCGGGAAGGGAGGCGCTGCGGCCCTTCTCGTCGTTCTCTTCTTGGCTGTCACCTCCGCAACGTCTGCAGAGCTCATCGCGGTGTCTTCAATCCTGACATATGATGTATACAAGGTGCGGGAAATCACACACAGAGATTGAGTATGTATGCGCTGACGACCGGTTTATAGAAATACTTTAACCCCACGGCTACCGAGGAGCAGATCCTGAGAGTGTCCCATGCGATGGTGGCCCTCTTCGCAATCGTCATGGGCTTCCTCGGGCTTATCTTCTTCTACATCGGTATCTCCATGGGCTGGCTCTACGTGCGTACTCCACGAAAGCTTTCTTCACAAACGTACCTGACGAACAAATCTTCAGGAATTCATGGGTGTCGTTCTCGGATCCGCAGTGGTCCCCATAGCCATGTGCGTAACCTGGAGGAAGGCGAACAAGTGGGGCTGTATCATCGGCGCTATCGCCGGCTTTTGCATGGGTGTTATGGCCTGGCTTGTCACGACCTCTGCTCTCAACGGCGGAGAGCTCACCGTCACTGTAGGCGGCCATCACTAGGTTGCGCGTGGACGAACGTCAGGCTGACACGTATCACAGACAACTGGTGGCGATCTAGAGATGCTGGCTGGCAACCTGGCTTCCATCGGCGTCGGTGGCATCGTGACCATAGTTGTGTCGACGATCGTATGTTTGCTGTCTTATCTCCTCGTTTACATCAAATGATGCTAACTTGACCCTGCAGTGGCCAGAAAATTTCGACTTCGAGGCTACTCGTGCGATTAACAGGCCCGGGAATTCCCAGGAGGTCGAGAAGCACCTTGAGCCTTCCCGCGAGGGCTCAGTTGACGAGAAGAAGCGCGATTCGACTGAGGTGTCAATCGAACCCATGTCAGAGGAGGCCGCGGCAGCTGAAGAAGAGAGGGAACTTGACCCCGTCGCTCTGAACAAGGCATTCCGCCTCGCCGCATGGGCATCTGTCGTTCTCGTACGTAGCAGACATACACTTTGCAGAGGACCGGGTCGCAAACTATTCTCTCATCTATTTTTCTAGACGCTTGTGATGTTGATCATCATACCCTTCCCGCTGTTCTTCGCCCAAACAGTGTATGGTGTCGGCGGCCTGACGGCATGGGTTGTCATCGGCATGATCTGGGCTTTCTGCTCTGCGATTGCGGTGGTGTTGTACCCGCTATACGAGAGTCGTCAAGCTCTGTTCATGATTACACGTGGTATCATCAAGGTCTGTCACAGTTGATGCCTTCGTACGCTGTGCTTGGATTTAATAGTCAACCACGACCAACAGGACATATTCGCGAAGGGGAGTGGGGAGTTTGTGCATTCCGAAAAGCCGCTGAGCGCATGATGGTGCTATACGACTTGATTATACGTCCTCAACGTGAAAGTGTAGCAATAGTTTCTGAACGTTCTTCTCTCCGATCCGCCGTCATCTCCCAAAATAGATTGCTCGAGTCGTCTTCAAACACGATCCTCCCTACGTCCCGGGATGTGACGGTGAAAGCATCATACAACAATTCAACGACAAAAGACGTAGGGATACATCAGGTAGCGCATACTCTAGTAGTAGCACACACTCAAGCTGTATAATGAGGGCGACAATGATCGATCGACTGGCAATGGTTCATAGCTCATGCGGCTTTCACGCTGCCCCATGCGACCTTTTGCCCGCCCTGCCTCGGCGCAGCGGTAGCGCCCTCCTTCGCCGCCTCCACAGGCTGTGGGGCGGGCCTCTGAGGAACGGGGAGCGGAGCAACACGGAGGGTGTCGAGAACGCGCTGCGCGTGCTCGGTGTTGCGGATGAACCAGCCCGCGTACCGCCGCCCGACGGTGGACTCGGCGATGTGCACCATATTCTGCATCGACGCTCGTCAGCCACGACTTCCTTCAAATGCATCTCGGAACGCGAAGCACGACACAAGACGCACCTCGTTGATGACGAAGTCCAGGTCGCTCGTCGAGATCATCTGTCCGTCCAACAGCCCCTTCTCGTTCTCGACCCGGCTCACACTCCGGCTCGCCTGCTTCATGACCATCAGCTGCTGCACCATCTCCTCCTCGTCGGCATCGAGGAAACCTGCGAGCTTGTTCGCGTCTAGGCTCGTGTACAACTTCAGGAAGCTCCGCAGCGTTGGTACGGGCGCCTGCGCGCGCACCTCGGACAGGAAGAGCGAGAGGTGGCGCTGCGCGGGCTCGACCGGGGGATCGTTGATGTAGGTGGAGAGGACCTCGGGGTCGTCGTAGGGCGGGGGGTTGGCAGAGATGAATTTGGGGCAGGCGTAGAGGAAGAGCTCCTCGAAGGCGGGGATGCCCTCCTCTCTGTGGAGTCCAAGTCAGATGGGGCTGATGGATCCACGCGAGTATATGATTGCGAACTCACCCTCGAGACATCTTGGCGAACTGCTCGCCATAGCGCTCCTTAACGATGTTGGAGATGTTGTCGTCTACCCGAGTAGGCGAGAGCGCGTTGCAGATTGCAAAGAGCGCGTACATCCGGTCGGCGGTCTTGTTGATCTGTACAAGGGAGGACACCCCTGTTAGGGGCTGGCACGGTGCCAATTGGGAACTGTCATACCTGATCATACTGGTAACTCCTTGTGTGATACTGCCGCATCCGGAGGATGAAGTTGAGGATGGAGACGAATGCACGGATGGCGTCCGGATATCTTCGGAGCATGATGTAGCAGAAACCAACGTAGTAGTAGGTCGTAACATGGCAGGCGGTGACACGAGTAAATGGCGACTGCTCCGAGTAAATGTGTGTTAGCATCTCGGCACCTCGCGTGTGTGCAGGACCAAACCTTCTGGTTGAGCTCAACATTCTCCATGACTTTCAGCGCCAGAGTGAAGTCACCAAGCAGACTATGGACGCGGAGGAGACCGATGAGGCTGAAGTAGCCGAGCAACTTGTAGAGTGGGCGAGTACCGTACTCGCCGACAATCTCACTGACAGCGCTTATTCAGTTCACATCGAACAGGTGGTATCTGTGATGCTCACGCAATCTCCTCAGCACTCTTGCCCTCCTGGAGTGCAACGAGATGCTCGTTGATTTTTGACTTCTGAATCAGGGAGTACAGGACGTTGAGCACACTGTAAGAGCTCCAGACCTGGTCATGATCAGCAAGGATGTCCCTCGATTCTGGACGCCAGAATGACGCACCTGGTTCGCGTCGGCGAGCATACCTAACTCCTCCTCTGTCTTTGACTTGACCTTGGACCGCCATACGCAGAAGGACTGGAACTGGTAGATGAACTCATCAATGATGTCCCATAGCCACTGCTCGGGAAGCTCGAGGGGAACGGGGCCATCGGAGTCTACACATCCCAAGTTCAATGACCATATATTACACAAGAAAAGGCGAGGGACATACTGAGAAGGTAGTTGAATAGCTCGCAGCTGTTCTCGTAGGAATGGAAACGATCGTCGATGTCGGGGGAGAGGCGGGAGTAGACATGACGGTAGTAGAGTTCACGGTAGAGGATAAGGAATATTGGATCTTCAGTGATGCATGAGCATCTCATCCGTTTGCTCAGGTGCCTCAATCTTGCTGAAGATACGCACCATCGTTAACTAGAGGTGCAATCACTTCTGCCTCCGGCCACTCCGTCTTCGCGTAGAACTTCTCGGTCAGTCGGTTCCAGCCGCTCTCGTATGCCAGAGTGATTTCCGCGAGGTTGTTCTCCAGAACAGCTTGATGGAAATGCGCAATAAACTAGCCTGCAGTCAGCACAGACTCGTCTTCCCAACTCGGATTGATATACGCACTCGCTTCACAACGTCCGGAATCTGGGCAAAGGCGGCTTGCTGTGCCATCTGCTGCTGGACAGCAAGAAGGGTCGCCTCATCTATCCTTGGCTGTGCTGCTCCCTCTGGAAGCTCAACAAGCGTGTCCCCCAGCTGCCCACGAAGGGACGCACCATCTTCGTACAAGCCATTTTGACCATAGCTCCCGATGGCCAGGTTGAGGTCAACATCTTGTAGATCTTCGTCGAGATCAGCTTCCCAGAGAGCTTTGCGATGCTGAGCCATTTTGAGTATATCTGAGACTGGTACAAGTCAAGCAATGCGAGCTGGAATTCAGAGCTCCGAGAGCGATGCCCGTGCCGTCCTCAAGATCGCAAAAATTCAGCCATCCCAATCTTGGGCGTCTCCATGAATCCACGTGGAGGAGACGCCAATGTGTGTCGGATGGTACGCATTGCTATTCTGTGGTAACTGGTTACTGCCCTGCACTCAACCCAGACTGGCGAACTTTACTCGAACAATAACACTTAACCCTGGAGGCCATGTGCTCATCTCACCACTCTGAAGGCGCCAGATTGAAGGTTTCAATATCATGAGGTTAGAAGCTGACATGCTTCGGACACGCTGCGAGTCTGACCGCTCTTACAACACTAGCACAGACCCATGGAAAGCCTATCACAAGCGAGCTACTTTCCTCGCACTTTCTTCATCTTCCGCTCTTTCCGCTTCCGCCCAATCAATGAGCCAACTTGCTTTGGGGGCTCGGCAGGCAACGACTGGTCTTGTTTGCCTTTAGCGGGCGTGGCAGATGGCTTGAGAGGGTCTGAAACACGTCGCTTCTTCTTGGGACGATCCTCCAGCTCCGCTTCAGCTTCCTCAGTCTTGATGCTCGGAAGTGACTTGCGTCGCTGTACCTTCTTGTCTCCACCCGCCTAATGTAAAAGGATACGGTCAGCAGCAATTAACAACAGAAGTAGAGATGTGACTAACCACTTTCTGCTCCTTACCACCCTTCGCGCCCTTCTCCCTCTCCTTCTCCTTCCCTGCAGAGCCTGTCTTCGCCGCACGCCGCTGCACAACCTGAATATTCTCAATAGAGAACTCCACAATCAGCGCGCTCTTGCTCTTCGGCGGGACACCCTTCTCGATCTCCTCCCTGATCCGCTTCATCCTCGTCTCGTCCCGCTTCCCCTCCGGCTTCTTCTTCTCCGTGGCGATTAGGTCCTCCAGCTCTGCTTTCCACCACTCCTCAAACAGCCGGCCCACGACGGGGTTGTTGTTAGCCCAGCGAAGGACGCGCAGCGCATCCGCATGTTTTGTGAGTTCCAGGAAGCCATAACCCCTGCTCCGCCCTTTGCCCGTCACTGCGTCAACGCGGTCCTGCTGGCGGACGATCTTCGCCTGCTTCACGCCCGTGTTGCGGCCTTTGCCTTTCACATCATGCTTCCCTTTTTTGGGCTTTGACGATGAGTCGTCCTCCGCTTCCATCTTGACATCCTCGTCGTCCGCGTCCTCGGTCAGGGCACGCTCGATGAGCTCGTCGGCGCTGAGGGGCCCGCGTTTGCCCTCCTTTGCCTCCTTCTCGAACGCGCGGATCGAGTGGATGGCGAGGCGCTTGAGCATGCGTTCTGAGACGAAGAGCGGGATCTGGCGGACACTGAGACGCGTCCGAGATACGAACAGGGATGGGTTCGAGCGCAGCAGGGCGCGGCGGGCGTTGAAAGATTGCGTGCGCTTCTCAACTTCCGCAGGCGGAAGCAGCTCTGCCGCCGGGCTGTTGGGAAGGATGACTGGGCAAAGGGCTCGTCGTCAGAACGCAGTGCGGTTCCTGAGTGAAGATAACAAGGGACGTACTGCCTTCGCGCAGAAGGTAGAGGTTACGCTTATCTGCCTTCTCGCGCTGGCGCTCGCCGGCCTCTTTCAGCTTGGATGCTTCGTCTCGAGTGACGGCGCGGCTGACGTCGAGAGTGCGGCCGTGCAGGACAAGGTTTCGGGCGATGGAAGCTGACGGATCGGGCGTAAGGAGGGACGGGAGCTTGAACGGATTCTTCTTTGTCTACGAAGGACGACTTAGATTACGGACGCTCTAATGAAACTTTAAACGTCTTACCGTCACCGCGGGTTCATTCCCCACAGTCTCGGCGCGAAGAATATCACTTTGCTCGATCGCCTTGTCGGCGTCCTCCTTATTCCAGAAGCATGCGAAACCGGTACCTCGTGAACGGCCAGTTGCGTGGTCCATAGTGATACGGGCATATCGCAGAGGACCAAACGCACGGAATCTGCAAAGCAAAGAAAATGTCAGGGAGGCTAAATTATAGTAAAGGCAGAGACTCACAGTGTACGAAGTTCGTCGTCCGTAGCCTCGAAGGGTACGTTGCGGACGAACACAGTCGTTCCGACCTCGGGTGCAGGCAACGTAGGTTTGGCTGGCTTCTGGTCCTTCTCCTCATCGTCATCCTCTCCGGAGTCTGAGTCACTCCCATCAGAATTCGAGTGACTGTCGTCCGAGTCGCCGTCGTGCACGCCAAGTTGTTCGTCCGAATCGCTCTCCCCGCTTCCCCCCTCGCTACTCTCGCTCCCCTCCTCGTCCTTCATGTCGACATCTGCATGCTCCTCTTCCGCCAGCGCCTCCTCCACCTTCGCCTTCTCCGCCTCCCACTTATCCTTGCTCAGCGCCCAGTCCACCGCGATCGTCCGCTTCCTCCGGTTCTCATCGGTTTCGTCGTCCTCGTCTTCATCCTCCCCACCCTCGCCATCCTCATTTTTTGCCTTCGCCTTCAACTTCTTCTCCTCCCTTCTTTGCTTCTTCTTTTTCTGCTTGTCGGACACGAGTGCCTCCGCCATCCCCGCCTCGACTTCCGTGCCATTGCAGCCCTCCATAGCCTTCTCCGCGTCTTTCCGGCTCAGAAACCAGACGAACGCAAAGCCCTTCGAGCGCTGCTTGACCTGCGGCTTTTGGTCGCTCCCCTCGTCCGCTTTTACGCCCTCTTCAGGCTTGACGTCGGACGTGAGGGGGATGTGGATGGAGTAGATAGGGCCGTAGGGGAGGAAGATCGCGCGCAGGTCCTGTTCCGTGATGTCAAACGGTAGGTTGCGCACGATGAGCCGGCTGTTGCGGTTGGGCGCGGGGCCGAATACGGACTTTTGTTGAGCAGAGGGCTTGGCGGGCTTCGCTTTCGCCACCTTCGCAAGGCTGTCAAGACGCTTCTTCAGGGTAGCGGAGAGGAGCGAGCCCTTGAACACATGTGCGTGGAGCTTGTTCACGGCCTCCATGGCGTTCGCAGGAGTTTCAAAGATGGCATGAGCTGGAGATGGCATGAACGGGATGGATACAGCAGCAGCGGAAAGACGAGTCGTACCAAGGGTAGCGTCTTCTTGCCCAGAGTCTGACTTCACGGGCCACTCCACTTTCTCCGCACCTGACAGTTTCCTGATCTTCTTCCATAACGCTTTCGAGTCGATCCCGGCCGGAAGTCCGGATAGTACGACTGTACGGATGGCAAGAGGGTTGGAGGGTGCTACAGGCTTTGCTGGCTTGGGAGCGGCTGGTTTTGCGGCCTTCTCTTTTGGTTCGTTGCCTTGTTCATGATCCTTATTCTGTAGCAAACACTTGTTCCTGCGAGTTATCGTCCGGCATGCACCAATTGACGCACCTTACTTCCGGCCCACTGCACTCGCAGGCTTCGACCGTCGAGCGTGATCCCCTCTTTGCTAATTTTGTCGATGGCCATCGTCGCGTCCTCCCGAATGGCGAAGGAGACATATCCGACACCCTTCGAGATCCCCGTGCCATGCTCGAGCACAACGAACGCGGTGCGCACGGGTGCGATGTCGGAGAAGAGGGTCTTCAAGTCGGTAGATGTCGCAGTGTAAGGCAGGTTGGACACGAACAGTGTCGACCTGACGATCATTCAGCACATCATGACGATTCGCGAATCGACGTGCGACGTACCCATGATGCTGTTTCTCCTGCTCCTCACCCTGATCCTCGCGCTCCTTCCTCTTCCCTAATGTCGACATAGCTCCCGTTCAGCAACTTTTAGGGCCGCTAGATGAGCTGCTTCGTGTCTACAGATTCGTGATACGAAGACCGGCAAGAGAGCAGCGCGAGGCAGCAGTAGACGATCGCCCGAGAAGCGATCCTTGCGACTGGCACTCCTCGGCGACTGCTAAGTGCGAAAAATCCTCGTGAGGCGCCCATATGTGTCCGGCCTCAGCGGTCCGCCGGGCCGCCCCCGGCGGTCATCTGTGGCGCGTATGCCGGCAGCACCACGACGCTGCAGGTTGCAGCACCGTCGACGTCGTCGCAAGTCCCGCCACCACCGTTCGTCTGGTCGCTGCCGTGTCGTCGATTTATCCTTCTGTATGTCTGCTTGTTGTGACTGCTGCTGAATGTTGTGTGATCAAAGTTGAAGTCACCAGGTAGAAGTATGTGTGCCTAGGACCTAGGTACGTCCCCATTCTGACCAAACGTGCTCTCTTACTCAGCTACGTCACGAAACACAGGGGACAGCTGTATCATCCTCCACACAGACTCAAGACGATGCTAACACCCCATCAAGGTTCCCATTGCATGAGGAGGATGCTCTGGCAGCCTCGCCCACATTTCATTGCACGGCGTCCCCTGCCACTGATACGTGTTTTGTCGCAATGCTTTGTACCCTTGGCAGCATTGGCTTCGCCGGTAGAGCCCTCATACAACAAGATGGTGACATAATTGGGTGAAACGACTGGTACGTTCTGGGTCTGGCATACACGAGACTGAAGTGCATGCTAGCCAGCGCACTGGGTACCCCACACGCCGAGTCTGTGTCTTTGGCATTGTGCCACTAGAAGCTTCAAGGGAGAGCGGCATATCCCGACTTGGCGCAGCGATATTCAGTGACGGCACAGCTTATCAGAAGGCTCCCATTTCGGCGAATGCCTAGAATGGGTCAACAGCAGGGATTCAGGTAGGCTATTGACACTGTCCCATGCCAATTTACTGAGGCCGTCATGAAGTTTTAGGTTGCGGCCGTCATGAAGTGTTAGGTTGTGGCCGTCATGAAGGTTTTAGCAATGATTGCAAACCAAGATGGTGCTTGCCACCGGCAAGTACGTTGACACCCGAGTGCAAGGGTAAGCAATGCTAGCTGGACGCTCTTAGAGCACCGTTCCAGTGTTCAATTGAGAGCTCGCATCTCTGATCGTCGCTGCAGCTTGTTTCCAGCCCCCGCATAAGGTTCTCTCCGATTCAACATACCGTCGGACATCATGCCGCTCACCAGCATGATTATGGCTTTGCCATTTGTTTGATGCTTCGGTACTTACGCGTTGTGGCACGTCGCTCTCAATCGTATCACAAACGACTAAGTATTGGCTGTGAGTAGCTTCTTCGCCGAACGAATCATACATCACCATCTGAATGAAATACTCTTTCCGTATCGGACTATGTTTATCATATCCCAGCGCCGCGGAGGAACCCCAACGATACAACCATCTTTGACTGTTGAACTGATACAAAATCTTCTCAGATGTCTGATGTGGTTCCGAAGCGTCAGGGCTGTGACTGATACGTCTCCATCCGCCTTCCTAGTTCCACCGCAACCCTTGCAGCGTGTTCAACACTGATAGCTTCCAAACTGTAATTGCAAGGGTAAGTGACTCCATGAGAGCAAGGTGAGCACCGATGCCGTACATGTCGTGTTCCCTCCGTGTTTCCCGTCGTATCTTCCCAGTATTTAGCCGCGCGGCGCCCACGATCCTCCTCGTAATCAGCCACAACGCTGCAACCTCGTGTGACTGCAGAAAAACGAATCCTCATGTGTTGCGGTCGGCTACGGGGTGGCTGCGAACGCATTCGGGTTGTACCCGCCCGACCCTCTGGAGATGCGTACACAACTCTAACGGCTTCGCTCGCGAATGCTCTTGCCGCGCCCTCATTGTCTGCTAGCCATCACAAGCGCGCCACTCAACGCTCTGCGATAACTGAACACGTTGCACCCTCCTGCCTCGCGCTGTGATTATCGATATCGCGTACATCTCTCTGCGCGACTTCGCAATCCTCGGTCCTTCTCTCCGACTGCTCGTGCTTGACATACATGGTCGTCGCAATAACAGTTGAATCATCCCTCGAGACTCGGGATGGCAGCTCGTACCCGCCAATCACGGAGGCTGGGAAGACGCTAAAACCGGTCGCACACCTCTCCGTTTAGCTGTCTCGGGTTCCTTGCTCTCATACGGTGTCTCACATCGTCATCTAACCCATTCCCGCGTCACCGCCCGCTTCTCAGCGTTCCGAAACGCCGGAAGAATTCCCGCTCGCCCGCGCCCTGAGCATCCCTCCCATCTCCCCGTCATTCCTATACCATACCCGCGCGGGTTCTCAGACCGACTTCGCGCATAGCCTGGCCGTATTCACAAGACTGACAAGCTCCACACTGGGTTCCCCGGCTGCGAGCCAGGTGTGGGCACGAGGTTGGCCACTATTTTGGCATGAGTGCTTCTCCGGCGATACATCTCGCACTCTCGGGCCCGACATCCGTGACGCTGTGACTTCTTTACGCCAAATCAGCGCAGCCCCCTCGGTCAACGGTCTTTCCTCCGGGCGTCCGCGCGCGCGACCCTGCGAGAGGTAGGTCTTTATCGCCTTTCAAATGGCATGGGATACGTACGCCCTGCCATCTCGTACGTGCGAGACGGGCGACACGTGTGGGCTTATCGCGGCATTCGTCTTGGGGAATTCGCTTCGTGCGAGCCTCTCGGTCGTCGCGAACGCTGTTCTCAATCATGGATGCCCACCGCGTGTGTTGGTGTTGGCGGGCTGAACGAGGGCCGGAAGGGCCTGTTCGCGCTACGGAGGTAGGCTACGCTCGCTCCCGGACGTAAACGAAGCGACCAAATCTCTAAGGGGTGACGAAATTCCCAGGACGGGTGGAGAGAGGTAGAATGCAGAAGCCATGCACGCAGCTGTATATTCCAAGGTTCAGTCCATTGCCGAGGGAAGGCCATGGTAGCACGATGCGGTCGCACAACGACGCGAGACGATTTGTGTCGCGGAACCCTAGCACGAAAAGCCCGTCGGACCTTGAAGAGAGTACACGCTGGGGGTCGCGGTCCGCGTCGCACGGGGGCACGGAATACAACAAATGGAAATACGATCCCGAGCGTACTCCGAGCAACGGGCGTTCGGGACGGAAGGAGGTGTGTGACCTGCATGTCCCGTCCCGAGGTTTGTTCTGCGTGAGGTCGCAGGTGACGATCTCGGAGGAAAGCTATAGTTAGGCGGCCCCGCACGTCGTCATCGACGTCCAGGGCGCGCCAGACCCGGTCACCATATTCATGAGCGTGCGCGCGACGCGAAGCCCCGAGGTTGTGCGGTGGAGCGTAGGGAAATGAAACTTCGCGAGGCGGGGTAGCAAAAGAGCCACAGCGATCGCGCCACCTAAGCTAGAGGCTGCGCAACGTTCCGGGTGGCTTGAGTGGTAAGCCGACGCGTGTAGCAGAAGCTGAACGATCCGCGCGCGGGGACTGAGATTGAGATCCAGCCGAGAGAGTTCGCGCGCATACGGCCGTGCATTGACAACTTTCGCGTCGTGCTGCCTATTTGGTAAGAAGATCGTCGATGGCCGAGACGATAACGGACCTATAGCTGGTCTCGACGTATTCCCCGAAGTCCAATACCGGTGATGTGCGCCGAGAACGTGCTTCGACGCCATAGAGTAGCTACACCAGGCATGGGATTGTCGATTAGAGATTGGAGATGGGGGAGGCGGGCGTACGAACGTTTGTTCACTCGAAAAGGCGCGTCATGAGGTCTGGATCATCGGATGAGAAGCGAGGGGTATAATGGAGAGAGAACTCGGTGTCTGAATTACGCATGGCAGTGCGTCCGTAAATCCGAGAGACGAATGCAGGTGTTGTGTGGAGGTTCGTTGCTGGATGTGGCTTTGTGCCACGACGGGATCCGAATACGATATCCGAATGCATCGAGCAGCTATCGAGATGATACAGATCAGTACGCCGCGTTTCGATAACCGCGGATGAAAGAATAGACGTTTCGTACATGTGTTTGCGATTGACTATGAAGGGGAGATTGTCGGCGAGGAAGATGAGGGATCAAGAAATCGAGCGGCGTGCATTGGTATCTACAAAGAAGTTGACGGAGGTGGTTGAATGCCGGCGGGGTATGAAAGCCTGGCCGTCTCCTATTCAGTGTGGACGCCCTCATATGAGGTATCATGCAACAGGATAAGTTCAAAGGGATATCCATAACATGTTCGTGGCGTACGCGAAGAGGGGCGGCCCTTGTCGACCTAGCGGAGCTAACCGCGCAGAGAATAACACAATCGGCTAGTACGCGTCTGTGATTCGCAGAAATGAAACCCGATCGCGACACGCAAGCAGCGAAAGCGAAGCTCGAGCTACGGAGAAGCATAATGAGGTTCCGTCAGGAAGATGATCAATTTGGAGCAAGGAGCTCAATGGCAGGCACGCGGTGTCGCATAGAATCCTGCGCTTAGGATATCCACTGCGGTCATGTTCACGAAGCGAAGGATGGAAAGCACACGACAAATGTTCGACTGCTGCGTACGTCAGACTTTTTGTCAGTTTCCACGGACGGTCATGAGGTCACGGCGAACGGTATTGTTTGGGAGGTCGACCGCACGAGTGTGGATTGGTTCTGTGTAAGACATGGGTCAACTAAGCAGAGCCGACACAAGCTAGAATAGCGTAGAGGAGTCAGAGTCAGGACAAGACGAGCGTGTTGTGGACTGTCTGGTAAGCGTGCGGCGGCGTGGCGGCGTTGGTGCGCAGAAGGTTGGTAAGGGACAGTGCGTGGGAATGCCAACCCTAACCAAAGCGCCGGTATCAGGGCGGAGAATAAATTGCTACGAGACGCGGTTTCCAACTCCGTCGTCCTCTTTTTTTTCATGTTCTGCTTCCGTTAAGCTTTGCTTCCTCGAACCCGGCCCTCTCTGCTGCTTTTCCTGCCAGCTGTGAGCGTAAAAGGCGTCTCAATACTCTGGTACGTCGCGTGCTTTGTAGCATTCGCGGAGCCATTTCACTCAAAAAGAGATTTTTTGAACGCAGAGCAAAATTTTTATGATTTTGCCGCCGATTCGCCGCCGAGACTCGAGTCGAAGCGTGGGTTGCTGGTTCTGAGGCGGATTGGGCGCGGACCTGCGTCCGCGGTGGAGAGAAAACACAAAAAAGCACAGCAGGTGAGTTGAGGTTGCCTGCAGACGGGGGCGAGGCGCGGCGGGGAGACGGGGGCAAAGGGTTTTTGGGCATCGACAGCCACGCGGCAGTGCCCTATGATGGACCTTCCTTTTTGGGAACCCCAGGCACCTCGCGCCTCGTATTTATTACCCTGACTCATAGATTCCGGGCTGAGCTCAATGATCACCCTTCCCCCCCTTCAGTTCTGTCGTCTTAGAGTGGGCTTCAACTATGATTACCCTTAGTCCCGGGTGCCTTTGCGACGTGTGCGCAGAGGAGTATGGCCCGCACAACCTGCCCCATTCTATTCCTTGTGGTGAGTTCAACGTTCTTTCTTCCCCGTCCATCGGGAAAATTTCATTCATCCGTCGTCATACTTCATAGGCCACGTACTTTGCCTCAACTGCTGCAACAACATTATCAAGAAAACCCCAGCTCGTCTTGCCCCTGCTTGTCCCTTCTGTCGCGTTCAGTTTGCGAGCGACAACATCCGTCTGATCCGGATCGACTATGGGAGTGGTTGGTCAACCCCCGTACGCTCGCCCAAGCATCCTACCATCGAGACCCCCAGCATCGACGTTGGCGAGGATGACGTCCTCCTGCTCAATCCTGGCACCCTCAAAACTCGTGCCGAGGCTCGGAGGCTCGAGTCCAAGGTGGCGCAGGTTGCCGCCAAGAAGTGTTCCGTGGAGGAGGTGACGACGTTGCACAAAGAGTTGCAGGACTGGTTGACCTCGGACAAGGTCGATGAGCAGGTGCGTCGTATTGGTTCAAGACTATACATCCTGTGATATTGATAGTTGTCGTAGACGTCTTCCCTTCAGCTCAGTGCTGCCCTTTTGCGCGCCATCCTTGTAAACCACGTCGCCCACTCTGAGGCTACACGCGTCGCTAAGGCGGTCGAGTCGCATCTTCGGGAGCGCTTGGAGCACGCTGACATGGAGAAGGAGAAGCTCGAGGCTGAGCTCCGTAGCCTGGTAAGTCATGTCGTGAAGCCATACCTCGCGTTCATATCGCTGACCAAGTATTCCAGCGGGCTCAGTATTCGCAGAAGGCCCAGGAGCTTCAAACTCTCCGTGCCGAGGTCAACCGCGCTAAGATCAAGTCGGTTGCCTCTACTTTAGGTGTTCCCGCGACGCCTCCTCCGCGGGAGATGTCGTCTACGCCGAACCCGGGTATGATCACACCGCCTCGTCCTCAGTCGGTGTCCACGGCGTCAGCCGGTTCCCGCTCCGGTGCCACTTCACCGACGTCCCCGACGCGCACGTCTTACACGCCATCCTTCCCGTCTCCCCTTGCCAGGCACCCTGCTCCTTCTCTCCACGCTCGCACGACTTCGCTTCATGTCGGCCAACGATCCATGACGCCTTCGGTTAGGTCTGGGACCCCCCTTGTCAGCGGTGCTGACATCGCCCGGCCGGCCACTATACCCCCCAAGACCCGTCGGATGTCGATGTCGTCGACGCCGACCCCCTCAAAAATGTCCCGCTCGACCTCTAGCTCGGACGAAAAAGAAAAGGAGAAGCGGCGCATCGTGGATGACCGGGAGAAGGACGAGAGGCGTGTCCCAGTCATCCAGCGGTGGATTCCTTCCGCCGATGCCCTGTCGCGTAGTCCGCCTACTGGACGCCCGGAGAAGTTCGAGTCTGGTCTTCACTCGACTCTGACCCGGCCGCCCATCATGCGGTACAAGACGCCCCTGTCCAACGCCTCGCCGTAATGGATAGATGGACTCCACACACTCGGTTTGCTATCATTATTTATCGTTACATCGGATCACTTATTTCCTTTCGTCTGTACTGCTCTCGTCGTCAGGTTATAGTACACGATATACATAGTTGTGCTCCCGATTTCCCGTAATCCCTTTCTCTCTGCCTCTGTCTTCTCTTTCTACTCATCTCTTCCTCCTCTGTTTTGCTTTGCTCGTCATGGATTGACTTTCGGATGCGCTTGCTTATACTTTGGCCTCCGTATATACTTATGCTCCTCCTATTTCCCTCAGTACATATTGGGTTTTTACCGAGTCTCGCACACTGCGCTACCCCCCGCGTCCTCCGCGTCCGTTCACTTCCCTTCTCCAGATACCATCCCGCCTGATTTTGCTCCTTGCTCCTCCTGCTTTCCACAAGTCTGTTTCCCGTCTGTCTCGCTCGGCTCTGACTCTGCGTCTCGCTATCTCGTCTCGTGGAGCCCATCCTAATCTCTCCCCACGAACATTCTCCCTCTCACAGCTCGCCTACTCCCAGTGTAGCAATGGTTGTTTATCCCTCTTCCTCTCATCTCGTTACGACTCTTACGGATAGAATGCCTTCACGATACCTTGCAATACGATATCTTTACGACCCATTTACATTATAATATTTACGTGTGCCATGGACATTCGTGCAACAACACGGCCAGAAGCCCTCCGCGTGATTCAGGTAGGGCCTCCTTCGAGAACCTTTGCGACGCGGACGAGACGATGCTTTTCGCAGGTTTCATTAACGGCTTCGCTTCGAGAACCCGAGAAGGACTGGAAGTGCACTCGTGTGCCATAGAATCGGCTCTGGAGGAACGTTCTGGTTTAATCGCCGGATCGAGGGCCATCTGGTGCGTAGCCCTTCGACTTGAGCCCCATTCCTCCTGTCTCCTTCCGTTTCCCAGAGCTATAGTATGGTCCTGCGGAGCTGCCTTGCCGGGTTCCTGCAGGTGACGATCGAAGATGTGGAGTGCATGCGAAGACCCAGAGCGAACACCGGAGAATCGCTACCGCTGCCCTGCTTCGGCATGGGGAACACCTAGGTCGGTCTCCTCGGCTCTGTGCATGAGCGCGGGAGCTGAGGTCGAGGGTGCGGATGCTCGTTGCCCGTGGGTGAACCGCAGTGGTTATGAATACGACCCCGGACCTACAGGTCAGAAGGTCACCGAAGCGCCGAGACACAGCGGTGCATCGCGCCTCACTGCGGGGAGAAGACCCCTCTATGACGATCCGTCGGACACGAAGACTTTGGGGTCATCCGAAACAGCGAGACAACGCTTCCTCGGGAGTCGGGACGGCTCCAGCCCATGCGTTCCTCGAAGAAGTTGCTGCCACTGGAGCGACCGCGAACCTGGGACGAACTTGCAACGTCAACGTTTGTGACGCGCCACGTTACGCACCATCATGATCCCGAGGGGCGTGGTTCATTTGGCCACGCCGCTGGGTTGCCACGATCGGATCTTGAATTGCGGAAGAGGAACGAGTGGCACTTCCAGGAGGCGGTAGGTGGCTGTATGGCTGATGTGACAGAAGTTAGCAGGTGTTTATGGGGAGGCGCACCGTGCGGCCTAGTACGTCCGGCGGGATCTTCACTTGACGTTGCCACGTACCATCCGCCCCTCCCGCCTCGTTGATCCATGCCTGGACACTATGGTGCGCCCCGTAACCTTCTTTCGTTTGAGGCTGACACTATGCGAACCCTGGAGCGCAGCAATCACTAGGATCGTGAAGACGCGTGAAGGTCCTGAACGCCCCTTGAGCGCGAGGGCTACCCAGGGTAGCTCATTGTGGTAAGCTCGTTGCTTGAGCGTTCAGTATGTCACACCATGCTATTCATGAGTGGACCCTGACGATGACATTTCCGTGCGTGAAGTCATGCAGCAAGGGCGGTGCGTCATGTACAGTCACCACTATGATCCCAGACGCTAGTGACCACTGGCACACTCGTTGTGTGTTGGCGAGCTCAGGAGTCCCCTCAACCCTTAGATCAGCGTTGTTCCAACGATGATCGACGTAGCAACGGCCGCAGCCCCGATTCATCATTGGAACGCCGACTCCATTCGTACAGAAAGCATTCCAGACCCCGTCCTTCTTCGTAATCATGCTTGAGAGCCGCTCTGGCTGGGAGCGTACCAGGCGTGTAGTACTCATTGCTTGGTGTCTATCACGTCTTGGTTCTCCGGACGATGAGGTGAGTTCACCAATCCCTGCATCAGTACAGTGAGAATGCAGCTATAAGCATGAGATTGCCGAGTCATGGTGTACGAACCTCATTGGAGACTGTCTCTCCGCCATAAGTTGGCGATAACTCCAGAGGCAATGCGACGGCGGCACCCCTCATCTGCTCCCGGAGCGACTTGCGTGCATTGAGCGTTGCCAGGAGAGAGTTCAAGAACACTGGACGACGGTTGCTCATTCAATGTCTGTGATTCAGCATACCCGGTGTTTGCAGACTCACGCTTGGGCAATAGGAAGTAGAACGTGATGTACACGAAACTATGGGGTGTCGCGGCGTACTGTACAAACTAGCTGGTCCAGGCAATGATCAATCTGCGGATACGGACGGACCTCTTACCGCGATGAGACAGACAAGGGCACACAACGTTGTCAAGGCGCCAGTATTCACGGTGTAGAGAATCAGAGTGCGGACGGTGAGGTTCACCCTACAATCTCAGTAGTAAAACACTGAGCGATTCAATGGGCGCTGAGACTTACCTGGTGAATACTGTACGACAGCTAGCTAGGAGGATGCAGAGTGTCGCGGCAATAATGAGGTCTGTCACGAGTGCTGTCGAAAGACTGAAGTAGAGCAGCCACTATGCATCCAAATTAGAGAACACTCAACCTATGGAGACACTAGTAACACACCGAGACATTCTCCAGCTCAAAGTAGGTCTGTAGCTGAAATCTTGTACCATACTAATTAGCCAGGAGGGCGTCAAACGAGGTACGTGAATACCGACCCCTTGATGGGATATGCTGAGCAGAGCTAGTATAAGTCCAATAGCACAAGATTCCCGAAATGTTATACCCACCCAAACTTCCACCTCCACCGGCAAGGTCCGAGTATCAATGGGTCTGATTGTCCAATATATACTCAGAGACTCACCGAACGCGACGCAAGAACTCAAGGCCTAGGGGGTGTACTTGTTCGAGCCATGGCTAGCAGTCTACGTGATACTTCGAGTGATCACTCACAATTGTTGCACAGAGCCAACAGTTCCTATCGCTCACTATGAGGTACATGCTCCTCAGCCCTGTACGCACAGAGTACGTTTCTTGCTGACTCACGAATTCAAATCCTATGGCAGAAGATGCTATGCTGATTTAGATCATGGGCGCGAGGTTGAATACGAGAAGAATGGAGTACTCACCCTCTTACAATGCCATCACTGATGCCCTAGGGTAACGATGGGACGCATAATACTATAGACTCGCGATTTGAGACGTACAGTGACAATAATATGTGCCTAGAACACATTATAATTAGACGCTACATTCAACTCGCTGGGGATTCTTATGGCGTACCAAGATGCTCCTGTGGGCGTCATGATCCAGTATCAAAAAGAGGACATCGGGAGTACAAGCCATTAAGATAAAGATATACCAGGTAGGTTCCAGGAGGGCCAGTAAATTTCCGAACCCGGAAACCGCATAGACATATACAGTGTGCGAAATGAGAAGCAAGTGAAGCGTGTCCAAGAACCTACAGCTCGGTGAGATTAGGTGTTGGGAGTTACGAGACGTCGACGCACCAAAGGAATGCAATCTGAGTGAGAGACGTTCGTTATCCATGATAATTGACCCGAAAGCGTTGAATAGGAAGATGACCTACTAGACTCTTCAGAGTCTTCGAGTCTCTGCCACTTCTGCCATAATAAATATATGTTTGCAGTGTCGTCAACCCATACAGGCTGCAGAGAGGTAATGAGGGATATGATATTGGACCGACAATTTGGATCATTAAACCCACCACGCCGCAAGAATATCGCCTTGAAGGTATCTCCATCATTGCCCCATCCACGATATGAACAAGTGAGTTAGAAAAAGCGTACCTATGAACGCAGCACCGAGTGTATCATCCAAAGCAACAGCGGGGGCCATGAGGTGAGGTAGGAAGACAAACAAGAAATAGGAAGGGCAAGGAAAAGCAAGGAGAAGATGGTAGAGGATGAGGCTATATGTAGGGATGGATCCGGTGAGAAGGGGTGCCGCTACATGGTCGAACAGCATAGTTCTGAACAAAGCTCAGCGCGCCCGGAGAAACGCGCCATATAAACGCCGCAGGGCCAACAATCGAATGTGACGGCTATCGCTGATACATTCTGTCAGAGGACGTATCTTTGAGATGCAAGGATATCCAAAGCGGAAACAGCTGTTACTCGACGTAAGAAATCTGATGTTTGGACGCGGCACTGAGCCACCCGCTCTAACAGACTGGAAAGCCACTGAATAACGGCCTTATAAATACATACAACACCGGTGGGCGTTATCGGATGTGGGAGGCGGAATACTTACTGGCAGACATGTCTACGTTAAACGTGATCGGAAGATCAATCAGCGCTCCGCCCATACCTTCAACAGAGAAAGAGAGTTTCTCGCTGCAACTCTCGTTCCTATGCCATTAGCTTGACCGGAGATACGTTGTGAACGCTCGTCGTATACGCTATGCACAGCCGTGGACAATCTGCTATATATACATGCAGGCAGATACCGCGAAATCAGTTATAGTCAGTAAGGCAAGAGTGTCTTCCCGGTCGGTCCTACACGTCATAGCATGTATACTGCGAAAGGAAAATATAGAGGCTTTGAGAGCCCACAAGTTCCTTGCCATGCACACACCAGAAATAAGCTGTTATCATGAGCGCAAACCGTGAGACCCATGACGGACCCGAGCACGCGGACAGCTGAGATCTTCCACGCTATGGTGCGCGAGGAGAGAAGTGGCTCTGTGGGTACTCTGGAAAGGCTCTCAGCGGACCTTCCGAAATGAAGGCTCACCGCTGTGACAATCCTCGCATATAGAAATCCCAGGCACCACCAAAGACAGAGGGTGCTAAATGTCACGTGAGGCTTCAATAAACCGCGAGACGATGTATCGACTCGGCGAAGATATTGGCCCTGTGGCCGTTTCTGATCAAGCTTCGCGTTTCTCAACGACCGAGACTATATGCTGTATTGCTCTTCGGGGCAGAATCTATTGCGAAAGAACATGGGTGGATCGTGAACGCTGCGAGGAGACAGGAACATGATGGATGTCAAATCGGAGTCACTGAAGGCGGAACCACGCGCGCTCCTCAGCTACACAGCAAACGCAATGGGCGTCTCTGTTCTGGCATACACCGGCCATGGCTTCAATTCCTACAAAGAGCATATCGAGCTCAGCGAGCCCGAGGAGTGTCGCTGAAGGAAGAACACGTGCCTCATCTACGACACCGTGAGGGTCAGGGTCGCTCTTCGTATCGGTTGTCGTCTGAATCTGTATCTGGAGGTTCCTCTGTGAGATAAAGAATAGAAGTACGTCAGTGATCCTCCCTCGTTACCCGAGGCTTGATAGAAGGCGAAGTTTGACCTGATCGTCACGGTTTGTCAGGCTCTGAGTGAACTGAGGCCGGCCGGCCGAAAAGGACAACCTAGAATTCGTCGTCGCAGATAAGGGGAACGAGACCATGTCTCCAGAGCCAGACTCCCGGAGCGGCTGTCGCGCGTTGAGCGTCGCTAGCAACGAGTTCAAGAACACTGTATAACGCCGCGTACGTGAGCTTCGTGCACGCATTGGGGGTTATCAATGACGTACACTTGGGAAGCACGAAATAGAATGCAATGAAGATGAAGTTGTTCGGCATGCTGGCGTACTGTATCCAAATATGGCACAAGGGGCAGTTAGTCACAGGCTGCTGCGCATGGAACTCTTGGATGGACGCACGCAGAGCAGCGTGAGCAGCGCGGCCATGCTGTCAACATGGATTAGTTTAGGACATTCTGAGATTCGAAAGGATCTCAGGCCGCCGGCTGACGATAGGCTCACCTCGTGAGAGCGCCCGTGTTTATGCTGTACATCATTAGAACGCGCACAATTGAGTCCGTCCTAGGGTACCCAAACAGGTCAGTGCCGTCGTGTGCACGGCTTCCGACAAGAACTTACCGAGTGAAACCAGTCCTACGTTTAGCAAGGAGGAAGCACATGGATCCTGCAATTAGGACGTCTGCAACAACCCCAGATCCGAGACTGATGTATAGGATATCCTATTGGTCAGGTGAGACGGAACTCGACTATATGTAGCGGGCGGACCACGCACGGAGATCTCTGATAATGCCGTGAAGGTTGGTATGCTGAAACTAGAGAGAGGGGAATTGAGTGGCGAGAAGGTTGATAAGTAGTTATGGACATACCCCTTGACGGCGAAGGCTAGTCTCAGGGCGCGTCAGTGGGCCTCCGGAACATCAAGCGGCTCGTTGCGCTTACCGATGCTTCCACCTTAAGACAAAATATGAGCACAAAGCCCGCAATTGAGGTATCCATGAGCAGCCAAAGCTTACTGAAGACGATGAGAGACGATATACTCTTGACGGAACGTTGACCTTGAGAAGGCGCTCCGCGGAGACCATGGATCATAACTCACAATCGCCACCACTAGCACGTAATTCCGATTGCTCACTAGTATTTCAGTTAGCATACGTCGATATGTCAGGGTGATCCAACGTACGTCTCCAGACTCTATGGCAAAAGACTCTGGGAACAAGGTGAGTAGATGTATATTAGGTCATTTGCGAGATACATACCCCCTAACGGCTCCGTCGCTCACGCCCTACAAAAACATATATCGTCTAAGAATTCACTATAGTTTACAAAACAACTTACGGTGACTAGAATCTGAGACTTATCGCGAGGTCAGTTGGACTACGACATGCTTTTTGGGGGAATACTTACTAGTATGCTCCTGAGACATCGTGATCAGCGACCAATGACAAACAATGAGAGATTGACTCCGACGTACCATATTGGAATATCAAGCATAAACACGTTTGTGAAGTTCGTAACAGCATAGAAATACACGGCATGCACGACCAGCGCCAGATGCAGGCTATCCATCACCCTGCGTCTCGGCTCTTCAACTTGATGAAATGCTTGGGGTCACAAGAGAGAAGAAGAGACTGACCACAAGAAGAAGACCTGACACCGAGAGTCAGCGGGACACCGAAGGGGCAGACGGGTCGTCGACGCACCAATGCCTGTAGGTAGGCTGGATCTGTCCCGTTGCGCTTGTAATAGATGTAAGTCTGCACGACAGTGATGCCATAGAAGCTAGGAATCCATCAGCGAGAACGATATGCTGCAATGGGAAGACAACCCACCAAGACGTCGCTATGGTGCCTTCACGCCATGCCACCGATCGTCAGCTAAGGGATCTTGAAGTAGATGAAGGGACTGTACCTAAGAACGCAGCACCTAGCGTGTTGTTCAACGAAACTTCAGGCATTGTCGACAAGATGGCTCAGGTAGTGGAGGAGCGAAGGGGGACCTGGTAGGTTTGCATGCTATGTATACGTCCTCTGTGAATGCAAGAAAGAGGATCCCACAGATAGGGCAGCTCGGCACCGTGACTACTCGGTGCACACGGAGAAGAGTCCCTGACCGAGTGGTCGGTCCAGGACTGGGAACCGGAAGCGTCGACGCGGAGTTTGCGTGGGAGATGCTCCGCCATGCGCTCAAGCCTCCATATCCAGAAACTATGACATGTCGCGTGTCCCAACGGAGCCAGTATATGTATTCAGCTCGAAGGGATTCGCAGGATTGTCCGCCTCTTGCGTGATGCTTCGTTACACGTCCTACAGCATTTCACGCCATGGCAACTTTTCGGCTTCCAGTAAGCATGTGTTCACGGCCACCTCATGGGAGTCTCTGCGTACCTTGACTATATTGGCCGAGACACCCTTATGAGGATCTGCGGCAACGAGGCGGGATCCTGCATGGAACTGGCCTACGGGCCTGTGGTGGTGATATTGGACAAGCCCATTCATGCTCGAGCGCCCCCATTGTAGGCGCCACGTGGCAGCGGCCCTTGCCACAGAAGAAATAAGTAAGTTCGCTCCTTGCATCACCCGATACCCTCCAACTCCCAAGTACTGAGGCCTGAACATACCATCATCTCTTTGACCAATCCCGTCTGTTCACCTGGCCATAATTAGCAAGGTTGGCTGCGCTTCACGGAAAGAAACGACGACGCTCCATTACTGACTACATGTCATTGCGCAGCGACAGCCAATCCAGATAACGCTCAATCGGACATTCCAGGCTCGCGCATACAGCACTTAGGCTTGACTGGGAACGCGCGCTCGCGGAGCGGACGCTGGAAGAACTTAACGACCCCGAACGCTTCCGCCGAACTCTTTGACACCTTCGCGGCTGCGTGTAACGTCCGAGGTCCCCGCTGTCTCTTGCCGACTGGAACCCCTGCTGAATCCAAGTGAGCGCAGAACGGGCCCAGACCGTTCACTCTCGAAATACCGGTGTGCGCCTCGTTCGACAGGGCTCATTTCGCCGCGCGCTTGAGGAGCGCCCATGCAGAAACGCCATCCTTGACGCAACCGGAAGGCCGATCTCTATTTCAAGGATTGAAGCACGCAGTCTACTGAGCAAGCGGCAGGAATACAGCAATCTCGAAACATCGTGCTGAGCCGCCGGAGTGCGTTGCGTGCTCACACGAAGGCTGTCACACCTCGCGACTCAACCATCGTTACCACTGTGCAGTGATGCATGTACTCGTCCGCCTCCTCTTTCGTGAGTCCCCTCGAAGAACAATTTGGTTCTCGGTGCATTGAACCTCAGGGCAGAAGGCCAGCGCTACCTCTTCTAATGAAGGCACCGAGAACGCCTTCGCAAAGGATCGGCACCGGTGGGTACCTGATTCGGGGGCATTCGACTGAAGGTTCGCGCGTCAGGGATCTACACAGATCTCAGCCGCGGGCTCGAGCATCAGCCTCAATCTTCAGGGTCCGGCCAGCGTTGGCGGGTAGTTCTTCGGCCTGCACGTACGGGGTGGAGAAGCTCCCAAAGCGTCCGAGCCATAGATCTGCTTCCGGCGTTGGTGATCTCTCGGCGGTTCCGACATCCCGCGTTAAAGTCAATACAATCGGTAGGGCATGTTCAAATTTGCGTAATAGGTCCGATACATTGCCGGTGTCTAGAATGACAGAGAGGAGCCTGTCTCAGAACAAGTGTCTGGAGGCTAGGAGGTCGCTCATGGCGTTCGTTGGTACTTGTCCGCCCAAACTACGATGAAGGCACCCAGTGCGGCCACCACAATGATCCCACCAATGGCTACGATTGTCAAAATGAAGCGCTACTCTCAAAAAGTCATGGTGAGTTGGGTGTTCGGGGGATAGGAGCTCAGACACTGACCTCGCTAGCCCTTCTCCTAGTCAGTCGTTGGAGGCACGATGTCAGTACTGTCTCTCGTTTCGCAAATCCCTATCTCACCATGCCGACGACTTCGCATGGCACGAAGATTGAGCTAAGCCCCATGAGATAACAAGCGAGATAGCGTGGATGAGATGCACACCTTCTGACGAAACGTGCTATGGCTGCTATTACGGCTGTTCTGCGGATACCGTGCTGACGGTGTACGATGGGTAAGCAGGTTTCATTTCGCTCCCTTGAGCAACCCTGTGCTCACCTTGTGTCTTCTTCCTCAGTACGTTCACCTTCTTCGACGGTTGGCTCATGGCCATAGGCCGGAACCTGCGGGGCTCGCTTATCAATGGGCCTTCCTCTTCAGGCCTCTCGTCCGAGCTAGAGACGCGCTGCAACATGCCCAACTCCACGTCCTCTAATTGCACATCCGGTATCGTCGTTGACGCATCTGACGCAAAAGTTACCGCAGAAGACAACCGAGACGATGCATGCGAATGCAGTGGTAGATAACTCCTACCATTATCAGAAGGTCATAAGCACAACTTTGAGAAGTGACAGATGCTCCACGTACGGGTTCAGTACGTTGGACAACGGCCGCCTCCCCGGGTAGTGCGGCATGGCATGCGACGGGCTCCCCAGCTGAACTGGTTGGTATGCGTATGTGGACATGGTGAGCTCTGTTGTCTTGCTCCTGATGGACCCAGGTCTTCAAAAGTAGCCATTCCAGGTGATACTATCGTTGCGCCGCCCAAAGCGCAGGCTGTGGTTGTACCAGTGGTCTTGGTGGCTGCTGGGCGCGCAACCCTCAAAAGCCGATTAGGGCTGCCAGCGGGAGGCGAGAGGGCGCCGAACCTTGTGTCGCGGGCGGGGCCATTGCTGCGCTACGAGGAGGCGATACTGGCCGGCCACGGCCATTGAGAGGGCTCTTCGTGCCCATATCTGTCGGGCTCGGCCGGCTAGGGCGAAGTAGTTTTCTACTCGCGACTGGCCACGGACTCACTCTCTTATGCAACTTGCATACTATGGTATTGTGCCGACTGTCACTACCACAGTGGCAGACATCACATCGGGGGCTATGTTGGGCCACATAATCGCCCACAACGGGCTCTGATGACCCCTGTCTCAGCTACACGAAATGGCGTTACGAGGATGGGACAGACATACACGACAGACACAATCCCGCCAGACTGCGAACCGAACATTCAAAGGCTTGTTTCTGTCTATGTCGATCGTGCTGAGAGCAGTTTAAAAGACATACGGGATCAGCTTGTATGGCGTCTGCCTCGCCCACGCCTCCCACTCCGTCCCGAACTCCTCTCGCAGCACAGCGTCCTCCCTCCCCGCCCGACTCGGCATGAGCACGGTCGCGACGAACAGCGACCGGCCCGCCACCAGACACGCGAGCGCGCCCCACACACGGGACTGCCACACCCCGATCGCGGACAAGTATGAGCCCCCGCCGAGCAGGAGGAGCACGTCCCCGAAGATGACGAACATGTACCCGACATAGCTCGGGTGGCGAACTAGCGCGTAGGGGCCGGACTTGACGAGTTTGTGGTCCTTCTGCAGAGACACCTCCATGACGAAGAACTGGCCGAGCGTACGCATTGCCCAGAGGCGGAACAGGCCTCCGGAGAGGATGAGGAGGAAGCCAAGGGCACTGTACGGCGATAAGAGGAGCGGCAGAGGGCCGGACGCGGATGTAGGGGCGAGGATAGACAGAAGACGCTGGGATAGTAGTAGAGTCGGAAATGACTGTGCGGTGATGACCGCCGCCTCAACTAGAGCAAAGCCGCATATGGCAGTCTGGTAGCGTGTTGTCAAACTGTCGTGCACGTATATCCCAATGTCGGTAGGTTGCTCACCATCGTCAGCTTCACGGTTAAGGCTGTCAGAGCGAGGATCCGCGTTATGGGGTCTGCTGTCTCCCGCCGCTTGCGATCAGCGGCGGGGGGAGCATTAGGAAAATTCCAACATGCGTAGTTGATGTAGGCCGTGGAAACCAGTATCGGTACCTTCACCAGGGGGTTCATGGGCACCGGGAATGTGGTGGACAGTGATGTGGCTTTCTTAGGGAAGCATAACTTCCTGACAAAGGGCAGCCCGCCTATATATGCACGGTTCTGCCAGCCAAACAAGCCGAACATCAGAATGCTAAGGGCCTGTTCGGCAAAGAGTTGGAGTTAGAGTTACCGGCATTTCATGCCCAAATATAGTAATAATATCTCGGTTTTCAATCTCGAGAGAACTCGAGTTACTCAGGCGAGTGCATGCGTTCGGATGCCTCCCAGTAACTCCGGGCGGTTGTTATCAGAGCTCACGCGCACGTCGTAACTTGTCTCGAGGCTCTACCCTTTTGGCAGCCTGCTTGATTCTCTCTTTCTAGAGTATTGGGATGGCTACCATGATCGACGTGGAATGTGATCAGACATCTGAGGCCATCCTACTTGAGGCCTGAGGGATTAGAGCAGCTACTACCGAGGCCCGCCTAGTCAAAACAATGACAGTTACTGCTATTATAGCCTGTCTTCGGCGCTCTATATGAGCCCGATATTAGGTTGGTGAATTTTGACAGCTGCTCTTGTGCGGACCATGGTGAAGCAGGGATGAAGCAGAGCCCATCTGATAAGCCATAGCTATCGGTATACATACTACTAGATACATGTACGAGTTCAGGGCGCTTGTCTCCTCCGGATTTCACGGATACTCCGCCCCTGTAACTCTAACTCGCGCAGAAATCCTCGGAAGTGTCGCCACGTGACAAAATACCGGTGACTCGTAACTCCAACTCTTTGCCGAACAGGCCCTAATAAATCTTGAATTAAATCATCTCGCTACCCCGCACACGGGCCATTCCGAGTCACCTGAGAGCCCTTCGTAATAGGGCTAGAAATGTGCATGTCCATGCTTGCACGTTGCCCAATCAAGCTATTGTGCGTACCGGGTCGGTACGGCATCTCGTGTATAGGTTCGCACGAGTGTCGGGAGCTGGTGGAAGCTTGATGTTACAGTGCTAGATCTGTGATTACGAAAGTTACGCGGCGACATCTACATAGTACCTGTCAACCGCTGGAAACGAACCACTAACAATTGGCAAGAGAAAGTGCTGTGACGTCCAACCGACTCGAGTGTATCGTTGGAAAACGTACTGTGTTCCAAGGTTATCGAAACGTTCTCAGGTAAGGAAATCCGTTGTTCGGCAGGGACCTCAATGGGCTCGGCAAATACTGTGAGCGTGATAACAGTCTGTTCTATCCCGGTAACACCAGAACAGCAGTCGAACAGTCCTAGGCACCAGATAGTCACCAGCGAAGACTGCTTAGCGCGGGACTACATGGGAACCTCACCTGTTCGGCTACTAGAACAAGAATATCAATCAGAACAGTCGAAATCGAAGGGCTCGTCGATGTTGTTACGAAAGGCAGGCCACAGAGCGCAATCGACTCCGACAGTTTTGTAGGCGGCATTCCTTGAGCAAGGAATCTGAAGCAATGGGAGTACGATACCACATCACCTTCGCTGCCCCGTTGACATGTACAGTGCAGGCCACCACAGACCGTCAAGATTGAGGCCTGCGAGTACAGAGTGAGCGCCGGCATGATTCCCATGCACACAAAGCGCAGTCATCCGAGGTGCGATGCTCCAAAAATGACTATATAATGGTCCAGCGTAGAAATACGAACACATGAAGAGTCCGCACCGATGAGAATGTAGACCGACTGCGAACTTGAGACTGCATGCATAGATGTACAACAACACGACGGCCCGGCTAGGCCGACTGAGAGACGCAAACAACGCAAGGTAGAAGACCGGAAGGCAACGCAGAAGGTTGATGGGGAGGCTCAGTGGTGTGTTGCCTTCACGATAGACACAACGATAATGACGATGATGATGGCGATGGCGACGCCAATGATGATCCTCATCTGACAAACGAACGACTTCAGTGGGAGGCGATGAACGAACAAGGCAAGAACATACCTTCATATCCTTCCACCACATGTTCTATGACAAGATCGCATGATGAGCTGTAGAGTTGTACGCAAACATACCAGTCGAACATACCTTGCGGACGCGGTTCGCCCCACGACGGAAGCCCTGTGCAGACACGGCGAGGTTGTCTATCGGAAGAAAGAAGCGCGACCGGATTAGCCAGTTCGCTCACACGGCGGCCCGGGCGAGGCAGTGGGGGGCCACACTTGCGCAGCTCCCAGCCTCTCGGCCGCTAGTTCGGGGACGACCAGACGGGGGTACGCACCTGTCTTGTCCTGCAGTTGGTCCAGCCTCTCTCCCCTCTCAGCGACTTTTGTGATGTTCTCGCGCATGATGCCGACGGTGTCATCAATCTGCTGCTGGATGGCCGCCGTCTTCGAGTTGCCCGCGCCAGCCGGGTTCGAAGAGGAGCCGCCACGGGGCAGGTAGGGGTCATAAGGTTCGGACCTGTGAGGCGAGCAAGCAGACGCAGATGCGGATGCGCAAGCGTCATCGTGAGGCAGGCAGGGGGAGAACAGAAGCGGGTTCAGAGGGCGTAACGAGCGATAAAGAGAGGGCCACTGACATGGCTAATTCGTGCGAACAGGCAGGCGACCGGGCACTGAAAGTGAGCTTGTGTGGCAGAAGAGTGCGGGTAGACGGCAACTGACCGAATTACGGGAGAGTGTAGGATGAAAGCGTCGGCAGTCGTGAGGACGGGGTGGTGGTCGTGAGCAGCGCGGCTGGTGACGAAGGCGACGGAGCAGGTCGAACCAAACATGCACAAGCACCCAGATCGCACCGCCGGAGTACTGCGCCTTCTACTCCGAATCCATCATACATCTCAACTACTCATCTTCTCTTGGTCATCACAGCTGATTTGTGTTGCCGAACCCCCGTCGGCGCAGATGCACAGCCAAAGAACATGGAATATGAGCCTCAGCATACAGGGTATCTAAGCCATTGTGAGGGAAAGCAGAAAGAGCGTCGATTGCAACAGCGACTGGCAGAATGGACGAGAGAAACCGTGCACTACAGCAAAAGAAACGAAGGGTAGGATAACGATAGAAATTGAACGGAGAAGCAAGCAAAAAGGACATCTAGCTACAGCTAACCGTCCGAAGGGGACTAGCAACTTGTGGTATGTACGTGTTCCGTTCCATGTCATTCGGTTCGTAACGCGCCGGCCTACTCTTCCTCGTCCTCGTCTTCCTCCTGGATGCCCCTAAAGGCCGGCCCAGCCCGCCCGTTGGGCAGCTGCCTTCGCCCGCCACGCGTCTCCGCCACATTCGCCTCGAACACGGACTCGGCGGGCAGAGGCGAGCTCCGTCCGGCGGGGGAGCGGTTCGCCTTGTTCCGCGCAGCCCTCGACGGGACGTTTCCGACTGTAAGGCGGCCGACCTCCGGCGCAGCCCGCTTGTTGTTGCTCGAGCCACCACCAGTACGTGCGGGGGCACTCCGCAGAGGGGGAGATAGCAGAGGTGCTTCTGACTGTCCGAATGTCGTGATAACGCTGCTCGCCGACGAGGGCATCTGGCCAAGCCCACCGACGTACAACGGGCTCTCCTCGTCCTCGTCGATCCAATCCGACTCGTCCCCGAGCGAGTGCCGCCCAGAGAAGACGTCGCGGATCCCGGGAACCTCTGGGGGGTATATCGCGAGCACCTCCACCGTCGGATGCGCCGTGCGCGTCTGCCAGCCCGGCGGCTCGAGACCCCACGACTTCTTCCAGCTCGACCGCCCAAGCGAGTTCAGATACTCGCTCCTGTTCGGATTTTGGAACGGGGCCTGCCTCTTGTGTGCGACGAACGCAGCATGGCCCCTTCGCGGCGTATCCTCTAGCGACCTCCGCATCGCTGCCTTGTTCGGCGAGCTGTTCCGCCGGCTATCCGTCTCCGACAGGTCATAGAGGGACCCTGGGCGCGATGATTGTAGCGAGTGTACGGAGGACGCCGAGTTCGAGCGCAGATGCGAATTCGGCTGCTGCCTGCCACCGCCGTTCCCGCTGGGCGTCATCTGGATCTGCCGCACGACGCGCGTCGACGAGCCTGAGCCCCCGCGGCGGTGGTTTTTCGGCAGGGGCGACGCCGTGCGCCCGACGTACATCGAGCCTGCGGAGCTCGCAGAGGGCGATTTCCGGTGGCGCGGATGGTTAATGAAGCTGTGTATCGAGCTCGGGCGGGACATGAACTCCTCCCGCTCCGAGTTGGGCGTGTGGCTCCCGAACGACCGTCTATTGGGGTCGCTGCGGTGTCGCGTGGCGGAGTAGGGCGGGGACTCGACTACTGGGTACTGCATAGACGTCGACGACCGACGTGAGTTGACGCTGCTCGAGCGGCGCGAGGAGACCGAGGCGCGCTTGGCGCGGTGCGAAGCCTTGTTTCGCCCGCCGCCCACCGTCTTTCCTCGCCCAGCGGGACGACCCTTGATAGTACCCCGCCCGTTCGGCCGCTGTGACACAGGGCTCGATCCGGCGCTGTTGATTGACGATGTCTGGGTGAGCGCCAGGAGAGTCGCGGGGTCCTCCTTCCGCTTGCCCTTCGGATCCTCTCTAAACCACCGCTGGAACGTAGACAGCAAACTCGCGCGATTACGATGACCAGAGCCGACCTTGCCGCCGCGCGTAGGGATCTGCGGAAGCGATGTGAGCGTATCCGCGGGCGAACCGGTGTCAGGAGGTGGGGATTGCTTCCCCGCCAAGACCCATGGCGAGCCGACTTGGGCCTGACCCCCGTTCAGGTCTGCTGGCGGCGGTGTTGACGAGAGCGCGGAGTCCTTGACGGCGCGCATAGGCGGGGTCTTTATAAGCTTGGTTGAGCCACTGCCGTGCGAAGAGCGCGGCTCCTCGCTGTTGGCAACGCTCTTCGCCGCTTGCTTCTCCTTATCCTCGCGCTCGCGCCGTTCACGTTCCTCGCGCACCGCCTCGGCAGACTTCTTACGGACAAGGCCAGCTGCCTCAAGCGCGGTCGTTGCGCGCTGCATGATGCTGACGCTTCCGGCACGGTTTTTGCGGCCCTTCGACCCTTGGTTTTCCTTATCCTTCGAGCTGCTAGGAGTGGTAGGATTCGACTTGGAGAGGGACTCGACAGTAGAAGACGGAGTAGGCGAAAGCAAAGGGTGGGTAGGAGACGCAGTCCGCGGGGGAGTCACAGGTCGCTTCGTCTGAGCGACGGTAGGAGTAGCGGGGATGAACTGCAACTCGGGAGCAGACTGGGCGGGGAGGAGCGCAGGCGGGATCGGGAGGCGGGAATCCCTGGAGCGCCCGACGGACGACGGTTGGCCCTCATCCGTATGCGAGCGATGCTGCGAAGACCGACCATACGACTTGTCGCGCCGCGCCTCGTGCCGCTTCTCCCTCTCCTTCTCTTCCTCTTTCTCCCTCTCTTTCTCCCTCTCCGTCTGCTTCTTGTCTCCCAGGGGAGCGGGTAACTCCGTAGGGACTTCCTCTGGTACCTCGACCGGGTGCTCTGCAGGCTTCTTCGCCGCATCCTCGATCGCCTTCCTCTCCGCCTTGCGCTTGAGCATCCACCACAGCGCCCCGGTACAGTCGCACGCGTCGGTCAGGACCGAATGCACGATCTGCCCCGTGTCGAGCCCGAGCGCGCTCATCGAGTTCAGCAGCTCGCGCTCGAGCGGCGTGCTGAAGATCAGGGGCGCAGGCGTGTGAAGGAGGGACGAGAAGTCCTGCGGCGGTAGAGGCACGGCCGACTTCTCGAACACGGTCGGCCCATGATCGGAGAGCGTCGAGGAGACTGAGCGGCGCTTCGTGCGGGCCGGGGTGCGCGTCGGGAATGCCGGCGGCTGCTTGCTTGAGCTGCTGTCGGCCCGGGAGAAGGACGGCCGGGACGGCGTCTCGACGGAGCGTTCTGCGGACTCGTCCTCCTCTCGGACCGTTTCTGGGGTCCCTTTGTTTGATGAGGGGGGAGAGGGCAGATTGCCGGTGAGTTTCTTGTAGGTGCTGTGCGAGTCGGACGTGAGCTCGTCGACTGATTTGTTGTCTGGGGTAGCAGGGGTGGAAGGACCGAACTCGGAAGAAGCGGTATGGAATGTGGAGTCTGACGTCGTGGATGCAGAGAGAGGTTGCGCTTCGATGGCCGTCGTGATCTGTAACTGTGTTGGGGAAGCAGGGCGTGAGATAGTCGGGGCAGCACTTTGCACGGAATCTCGGTTGGAATTCTTGTGGATTGTGGTGAACCACGAATGCGTGAGAATTTGCGCGATAGTAAGTCGTTTTGTGGGTTCGACCTGGAGGATGCTAGAGAGCAAACCCCGGGCGTCTGATGAACGAAGAATGATAAGTTACATTGCTCTCAGTAGCTCGTTCAGTTGGCACATACCGTCCGAGAGCCATTCAGGATCGTCATATACGCCCCTGATGACCTTCTCGCGCATGACGCTCTCGTCATCATCGTCGAAGGGAAGAGTTCCGGTCAATAGAGTATACAGAATGACGCCCAATGACCACACGTCCACCTCTGGCAGAGAAGTCAGCACCGTGCATCATAGATCGAGTCTCAGTTACATAATAGAACTCCTGGCCTAGAGCGGCGCCAAGCGGTGGAACGGCAGTGCGGCGATCAACTGCGACTTCACCGACGGGCGAGGACGCGAGTCTGGGGCGCAGGGGGGGGGAGAAGGGGACGTGCAGAGTTCACAATGCATGGGACGAGAAACGACGCTTGGAGCGAAGGGCAAGGGCAACGCACCTGGCCCAAGATATTTCTTCGCCAGCAGCATCTCCGGAGCCGCATATCCCGTAGTCCCGCAGAACGTCTCCAGCAACGACCCCTTCTCGAACTCCCTCGTGAACCCGAAATCGCCCAGCTTGACCCGACATCGCTCGTCCAACAGCACGTTCTCCAGTTTCAAGTCTCGATGCACAATCCCCTTCTCATGGACGTACGCGACGGCGAGACATAGCTGCCCAAATAGGACCCTCGCCTCGTCCTCGTTCAGCCTGCCCTTCTCGGCGAGGTAGTCGAAGAGCTCGCCCCCAGAGCAGAGCTCGGTGATGAGCCAGATGCTGGACTCGGTCGCGATGACCTCGTACAGCTGCGTGACGTGCGGGTGGTGCAGCTGGCGGTGGTGGTGGATCTCGCGGGTTAGCGCGGCGGACATGGCCTTGGGGATCTGCTTTATGGCGACGCGGGTACCCGTCAGGCGGTGCGTGCCCATGCGTACCTTCCCGTACGTCCCTATGCGTGTATCGAGCCGTGAGGATCGATGTATATGTACACCCCTGCAGACGTAGAGGGAGACAAGGAGCACGTACCCTCTCCTATGACCTTCCCGAGCGTATAGTTGCCGACGACCCTGATCTTCTGGCTCGAGAGCTCCTTGCCCAGTTCATTGTACGCGCTCGCAAGCTGGGCCTTGTGATTCTGCGCCTGCGAGACAGAGCCGGAAGGCTTGTGGCCGCCGTTGGGACCTGCGGCCATCGTGACATATACAGAGATTCAAAAGTCGTGAACGAGCCGAGGATCGAAAGCGTCAAGTTCGAATCAAAGTCCAAGGAAAGGAACGACGGAGGCGTGTGGGCCTTTGGGTAACGGAGAGCAGATAGTTTACTGTACAATGTGGATAGAGCGCTCCGGAGGCGGAGGCGACAGGGACAGGGATTTGAGTTGGGTGTGGGGGGGATGGCAGCAGCCTGGCAAGCGAAACAGACTACGGAGGACGTCCTCCACAGGCACGCGCTTCTTCCAGGGCCCAGCCACATTGCACCCTCTGACGCTCAACTACCTGAAC
The DNA here is from genome assembly GCF_000275845.1 of Dichomitus squalens LYAD-421 SS1. Taxonomy (NCBI): domain Eukaryota; kingdom Fungi; phylum Basidiomycota; class Agaricomycetes; order Polyporales; family Polyporaceae; genus Dichomitus; species Dichomitus squalens. Next base: position 379,910 of record NW_006766888.1, read on the forward strand.
AGTCACTGGCACGTCTGCCGATCTTCGTGGCAGATTACAACTCTCCGCATCACCCATTGCAGCCTTACGACCACTTACAACGCGGCCCGCTGCGTTCCATCATGACTCAGAACGGCCAGCAGATCCACGAGGCGTGCTATCATTCACTATAACATGCGGCTATATATCATGACGTCGACGCATGGTCGGTGAGAATGATGCGGGCCATATTCGCAAGACATACAACGCGCGGTGCAGTGTAGTGTACAGGTACAGTGGCAGCTGTGGGATAGAGGAAAGCAAGGTCGTCGAAGTGTCATGCATGCGTCAAGGAGTATCATGATGGTCCCAATCCAAACTGTCACGTCGATGCCGCGGCCATGATGCGTTCGACCTCTAGCTGCAGCCTCGTCCGCGAGGCATTGCCCTCGGGCGCCTTCCCGCCGATGAGGCGTCCTTCCAAGCCATGGTAACCCACAGTGACACCCTCAAACAGCAACGCGAGCAGGCGCGTCCATTGCGAACCCCATACTGCGCATGCGTGCAGGCCGCCAATGTCCAGCGCAGCTGTGGCGGAGAAGCACGTCAGTCAGTATGATGGAATGACCTCTCCGCAGCGAAGATGTGCTGAACACGCTTACTGAACATGATTTGCGCCGCGACGGGGCTCTCGAGAAGCTGTGGGTCCTTCAGCATCCTGGTGAAGTACGTCCAGTATCGATCCATTCGGAACATAGGATCGAGCGGCTGATTGACAGGCAGCACAAGGGTGGTGAAGTACACCCGCAAGATACCTGTGACGCGACTGGTATAGTCCCCGAGTACCTCAGACCCCTCGTCCGTGTCACGGAAGCCTTGTACTTTCCGCATACTTTGAGGCGTGATCGTCGTGCCGTCCGTGTCATTCGCGGGGATTGCGATCGGTACGGGCCAGCCCCCAGCACGCTGGCAGAGCTTGGCCCAGAAGATATCGGCAAAGCCTTCGAGGGACGTAAGGAGGTTGACGGTCAATTGTGCGAGAGGCATAGCGCTCTTCTTCTCTGCGGTGACCTCGGTCTCGGCTTGCATGAGGATCGCCTTGGCAAGCGAGGAGAGGAGCGCGATGTAGATCGGCGGAGGATGAGCTTGTGGGGGCCGCAGGATGTTGACGAGCTCGTGTGACTGCCAAAAATCATGTCACAATATGGTAGACCCTGAAATCGTCGTACTTACCACCCGGACAACCACGGCCATGTCGCTGGTGAGCTGCCCAACTTTGGGTGTGATGGCCCGACGACCCGCTGACCAAATGGCCTTCATCTCTTTGTTCTGCTTCACAGTCTTCATGGGCCCGGCCTTGAGCGTCTATGTGAACGCTTGGGTTACGGCCATGTACATATCCACATGGTTGGCGGCTTACCCTCAGTGTATCCCTCCCTCGTCGCCAGTCCTCGAAGGCAGTGGAATGACCCAACGCTTTGCGGGCCTCCGTCTCCGCCTGTTCGCGCTCCTTCTCAGCTTGAGCAGCCGCGAGCTTGATGCGCCTCTCCTCGTCCTCCTTCTCCTTCTGCTTGCGCTTCTCTTCCTCCTCTTTCCGCTTGCGCTCCTCCTCCTGTCGCTTCTTCTCCTCGGCCTCCCGCCTCAGCCTCTCCTCCTCCTCACGCTTCTTCCGCTCTGCCTCCTGCTCCACGCGCCTTCTCTCCTCCTCCTGCTTGATGACCGCGTCGATGCGCGCCCAGAGCTGCCGGTCGCGCTCCTTCCATTGCGCGCGGAGCATCGCTTCTTCTTGTTGCTTCTGAAGATTCATAGCGGCGAGCTGCGACTCCACCTCCTTGAGCTGCTGCTCGTGGAGGGCGGCGCTCCGCTGCTCGTCCTGTGCGCGCCTCTCATTTCGCGCATTCCGTTGTTGGATGCAGTCTTGGGTGTGCTTCTGTCTTGCTACGCGCTGCGCAAGAGGATAAGGAAGGTGTGTGAGGCGAGGAAGAGAAAGGAGACGTACGAAGGCTTCCTGACGCGTCTCCTTCTCCCACTCTTCATACGGGTCGTGATAATTTATGCGTCGGCGGACCGCGGCAAGGGTGTCTTCCCTCGCCCATTGTTCAGCAAGGCTCTTCTCCCTGCGGGGTTTCCTATACAGAGGTCGGCTACATTGTTGACGGACGGTATGCACGTGAGACGAGCCTTACGGTGGTTCTGGTCTGTGGTTCAACCACTCGCCCTCAGAAGAGCTCGCAGACTCTGAGCCTGATGCATCGTCCTCGTCCTCGGAAGAAGATTCTGACGGCACGGCAAATGTTGAACGAGGCCGATGTCGCCTACTGGGGAACGTACACAAACAAATGTGAACGCTCGTTGCTGCCGCTTGTCGCAGCGATGGTGGTTAGACTCACTTTCTGGTTGGAGATGGCGAAGGAGATCGGGGTGCAGCAAACCTCATCCTCGTGCGCACGCTAAGTTGAGTCAAAAGCGCGTAAGGAGTGCGGCCTCAAGGGTAGCACAATGTGGTGAAGGCGGAAGCGACGACTCTGAGTTCCAGCAGGCTGCCTTGTGTTCCCGCCACAACGTCATCCACGTGGCCGGCACGTTTCTCCCGATCTCAATTAAACGCCCATACAGGGCGGGCCGGAGGAGGAGAGCTCTGTGACAAAGTTACCGCGCGTAAATCCCTCCGCCCATGCTCCCGCCGGGTCCGACCACTGCGCTGCTCCCTTGCTCTGTTTCTTGGCTTCAACACTGCCCCCAGCCACGAGAGACTGTCATCTTTTAGCTTGGAAATTGCACTAGATCGCTCTTGCTATCCCTAAATCTCATGGAGACGTTCACTCGCCAGGCCCAACTACCCACGGAGCTTCTGCGCCAGATCGTGCTCGAGTACGTCTCGACGTACGACGAAGGGCGTAAATTTGAGGAGCCTAGGCATAGCTACAAACCTCCTTGGAGCTCCGTTGAACCGCTCACGCTGGCATCCAAGGTCCTCCGGCAGCTCGCCTTGGAAGCATGGTTTGAAGTGTACTACGTGCGTACACCGGATGACCTGCTGCACGCATGGCCCGAGTTTGAGCTGTGGACCAAGTGAGTGCCTTCGTCGCTTTGCACGTGCTCAAATCTCGAAGGTCGGTTGCATAGGGAGCTGCACTGCGTAGAGTTGGGCACAGACCTCCGGATCCTTCCCGTCCAGTGGGATTTCCGGGCGTTCCACCGGCTCCGCAAGCTGCGCATAGACTTCGACCCCATGCAGTCTAACGCGATGCTCCTCATGCGCTTCGACCATCCCAGACACATCGCGTCTCAGATACAGGAGCTGGAGATATACGACATCTCATGGCCCTCTCCCATGGCCATCCATCTCATCGCAGACGCGTTCCCCAGGCTGCGGACGTTGAAGCTCTCCCAGGATCTCATGTGGTGCAACCTCTGCAACATATGCCGCTTCTCCACGTTCCGTGACCACCCGCCAGAGGAGATCACGTACGACAAGTCCGTCGGTCTTCCAGTACGTCTGACAGGTTCCTTTGCATCTCTCTCTACCTTACGATGCCTTGCCTCGCAGAGCCACTACGCGACGTATCTACGCCCTCTCATCAAGCTTGAAGACGTTGTGCTCACGGTTGGCTACGGCCTTGGAGGGAGCTACTCCCTGTCCGAGAACAATGGCATCCTCTGGACCGGCGAGTGCGACGCGTGCATGGACATGATGTTCTCCGTGGGAGACTTCAGACAGGACTGGGTCGAGAAGAAGAAGACGATGATGCGGCCTCCCTCGCTGAAGACAGTGAAGTGGCGATTCCGATACAAGAACGTCCTGGATGTCGTCGTCGACCTCGACGAGGACGAAGACGAGGTCGCGCAGACCGCGGACGAGTCCGATGCGGGGAACTTGACCATCCCAGGCTCCGACGAGTAGTGCCGCGCTCAGAGCTCTATTAGAGCCGTGGATTCCTCATCTCATCCATATACACTCACGTCACTCGCAGCCGGCTGCTGAGCCATCGTTCTTCCAACGGGTACTCACTCAATGCAATTCTTGCATGGGTGGCGCACCCCTCGCATGAAGGTTTGCCACACCCTGTATACGCGTCAGCTAGCACCCTGACTCCTCTTCACTCATGTCCTTGCAATAGCTATTACCACTTGCACCCGAATTCCTGGAGGCACATATACGATCGCCTCAACTTGTGCAATTCGCTCTCGCTAACTCAAAGCACGCAATAGGGTGTCCATAATGTTCCGGCTCCTGCTCTATGCCCCAGAAACACCTCATTCAACTTGGACCTGCTCACAATCAGGAGGGAACGTACTTCCCGGATGTCGTCTTACGCCTCTTGGACTTGTCCTCACTTGTCGACGGTGGCATCCACGTCGCTGTCCACCCCCTCCTCCCTCGTTCATCGGCATATACCTCAGCTACTGGACTTTGAACACATCTGTGATTATTGGGCGGCTCCGGACGGTTGCAGGAACCATGGCCACGACATTTACCTCGCCGGCAACATATTGGCGCCTTCTGCATTCAGAGGCATGCCAGTGAGGACCTCGCAGGATCTCCCATTGCCACGTTCACCGATCTCGTCTTATGTAGGCCACTTTGCACCGCAAAGGATGGCGGAACAGTAGCCACGATCGATCACATGGGATGCAGCGCTTTCGTGCCTCGTCACGTGTAGCCTCGACACCCACTCTGCGGCTCTCTCAGCACATACCCCAGACGCTGCAAGCATTCCCTCCTCCTCGTCGCACGCCAGCTTGCACAGAGATTGCGCCGCAGACGCATCACAAACGCCTTGGCCAATTCAAGCTGCGCCCGAGCATGTACTACGCACACGTCCGCCACCAGAGCCATATTGGCTAGTTCATGATCATGCCTGGGAATAAATCGCGCCCGTCACGCCTGGCACGGGCGCTGACGTCGGGAACTTGGCTCCACGGCGAAGTCATGCTCGACTTCCAGACAAGTAGCGTATCGAGTTGAGGTTCGGTTGCTATTTTCCGTACTGTGTTCTCAGCAGACTCACCTCCCTGTATCCATGCAACTTGTTCACACAGGTCATACTAAGTGGCGTTCCTTAGGCTCTGCTTCGACTGCGGCCCCGACCTCATGACCTTTGATGAGAAAATCTCCTTGCTTATCCGGACCCTCGTATAGCGGCGGGAGGTGGAGCTTCGCGCATCGCTCACTTATATAATTCCCAGGACGATCATGCCTTCCTGAAGTCGCCAGACGCGTAACTCATATCGCTTCACTTACCTCGAGCTCAGCTATTTACAGCAAAGCCCATGTTCAGCGTACCCATAGTCACTGTCCCTATGCTCGAAGTCCCTTTACTCCTTCCTCTTTAGCGGATACCTGAGCTATAGGGTGCAGGTTCCCCCTGCAGGCTACCAAGCACCCCCGGGCGATTGCAACAAGCGTGATGCCGCCGAGTTCTATACGCGCAATAAGTCTATTTTCGCGGTAATCCCTCGGTTCATGGGCGTAAGTAGGTTTCTACCTAGTAGTCCGGGATAGTACGTCAACGAACCATCATCGACTTGAAGATTGCATTGTTCACTACGAATGTAGCGGAATCCGCGGCCGTTCTAGAGCAAGCATATCATTCGGCGTTCTTGTAAACCGTGCTTTCCTTCCTTGTGCCAGCTACGACGCCTCAGCCGCTTCCTCTGTATAGGAGCCTTCGGCGCTTGCTCGGCATCTCTCTCGTTACTTATCGTCGGAGGGCTCATGCGAATATCCGCCTACCGGACGCTTGGGCGGTTGTTTGTTGGAGAAGTAGTGCCGCAGAAGAAGCACAAGCTCGTTACGACCGGGATGTACGCCTACGTTCGACATCCCAGTTATAAGGGGTGGGGTATGCTTATGCTAGGGCACTCCGTCGCGCTCACTACGCCGCGCTCGTTCCTAGCAGCCATCGACGTGTGGAGCTCTACCCTTGGGACCATCGTTGCCCTCATGTTGGTGAGGCTCTGGATGATGTTCATCCCGTTACTCTGTGTCAGGACGAAGCGGGAGGACGAAATGTTGCGGCAGGCATTTGGAACAGAGTGGGAGGAGTGGGCGAAGAGAACGCCGTATGGGCTAGTTCCATACGTTTGGTAAGCTCGCAGGTCAACATATCATGCTCTCCTCCCGACAATTGTCACTCTGAGGCTAAGTACAAGAGAAACAGGTATATTTTGTAGGGAGAGCCTTCTCGTCAGTACAGCAACCTGGAATCTACATCTAGATCCTTGTAGTAGGTAGATTCTTGTAGTAGGTGCTCATGTGCTATACAACGCAAGCGTTTTCTGCAGCAAGTTGTTTGTCCCATCTAATAACCTACAGATAAGCTTACTTACCCTTCCATCGCCCCTTTACGGATAACGTCCTTTGTGGAACCATATCGCTACCAGGGGTACTATAACAGCTGACAGCATTTGAATGAGATATGCCTGATGGCTATATGCCAGGGTCGGGAGTAATCGGCGCTCATAATCAGGGTGCACTGGCGGTGAATTCCAGCCGAAAGCGGCTATCAAAGTTAAACTTTTCCCCACGCTCTCGCCAAACAGGTCAGAATGTGCTCGCTTCGAACTCCGTGTACTCGCACATCTACCGAGATGCGCTGTCGCACTACCCTACTCAGACTGGATAACCTGATGGGCTGGACTGCTTCAAGTTGAACGGTTCCTGAACCGGACAGCCAAGCTCGTATACGTGCGTGTGTTCCCGTCTGTCGTGAGTCAAATACAGCCAGGTCAACATCGAGACTCATCCTGAGAAGAACAGTATATGAGCTGATAGCAGCCGAAGTACAATCTAGCTTGGGTCTCGAAAGGTCGGTATCAGGATCCTCGCTATCCTGAGACTCGGCGCGGTCTGTCATAGTTCGAGTGTCCCGGCGGCATCGACGGGTGACTAATGTAGCAGAAGCTCGGACTGAGGTACATGCAGGCACGAGAAGCTCTTCCCGCAGAAGCACTGCCTCGACACCGGAACGAGTAGCTGAGGTGTGTGTGTGCCAAGTGCCTCTTCGATGACTGATCGGCCAAAGTAAGGAAATAAAGGGTTTGTTTTACTCGCCAGCGGCTGCCCATGAATGCTTGGTTGGCAATGTCTCTGAAAGTGGACCAAGCACTGCCGGACATATGTGCCACACGTGTCGTAGGGGCGCCTGCCATTCGAAAAGTAAGCGGTATGCACAAACCGGCACCAGCATCATCTCTTTCGCACAAGATCGACGTTTGAACACGGCCGACGTAACGACGGCATGTCATTTCCTCGGGAGAAAGCTGTCAATTACCTCGCGACTTGTAAGCTCTGCCATTTTCGCTAGTCTTCCCACCTCATTGTCGTTAGGCGAGCCGAGGGAGGCTGTCTTTCGCATTGGCATCCACGGGACCCAGAGAGCTTCGATCTGCAGGATCCGCTTTGACAGGCATGCCATAGGTTTTAAAAGGTCATTGGCAGCCCGCGTGCCTCCCCATGCCCTCCCTCACCTTGCTCTGAGCACTACGAGATGGACTCCCTGGCGCTTGATGAGACACTCGGAGCTGCTTTCCTCGGTATGTCCCAGTCATCCTCTCGTACGAATACAGTCATGACATGCGCCACCATAGGTACAATCGCGACTTCATGGTGAGTGTCCGACATACAACGTTAGGTATGAAGGTTGATCTTTCGTAGTTTTTACGGCATCACTGTAGTGCAGACCTACATATATTTCAAGCGTTCTGCCAAGGATTCCGCATTCTTGAAGTTTCTGGTTAGTCAATACCTTATTCAACGACATCTAGTCATCTCAAGTCTGCATGACAGGTGTTCTTCCTATGGTGGAGTTTCACCGTGCACTCGAGATTTACACAAGGGCTAAATGACCAAAATGGCTGACAGGGTTCTAGACAGTCTGCACTTGGCATTGATAGTACATTCGATCTACTACTATGCCGTAACAAATTTCATGAATCCCAAGGTGCTCGCTTCGCCCACATGGTAAGTCATTATACGTATATTCTCTTCGCTTGACCGCTCAATAGCATTCAGGAGCATATTGGTGCGCTAGGTCCCTCGTCTCCTCATCCACACAGCTTAAAATACCCTATATATAGGTTATGATTGCATGCACAGTAAGTGCGCGATTGCTGATATGGATAGACAGTTTCCCTGATGCTGAGCCCCCCTTGATTGTAGGGTGTGAGTGATGTCACTGTCCGAAGGTAGGGTCTCCCATCCAACACACCAAAGCTCCCGTCCTCACTAGTCTCGTAGTATTTTCTGCCACCGCGTATGGAGATGTAAGCAAATTGCGTTGCATGTGGGTTGCAAGCAAGCCTTACCCTCTTCTCGTCCTAGTGAGCAACGGAAACTGGCCACTGGCTATCGCTATCGTGGGTATCCCACCTACTATACTAAGTCGTCGAAATCCCACTGATGATTGTGTAGATGGTTTCCTCTCTGACCGTCTTTGGTGAGTCAGTCTACGCATCTGAAGTCGGTCAACTTCAATCGTAGATGATTCCCTTAGGTGGTAGCATTGGTAGGATTGTCGTGACTCCTCTGCGCTGCCCCGCTCTAACGTCCGAATGCGTATACAGCTTTTGCGGTAAAGAGGTGATCCTCGGTTTCTAACTGCCTGCCTTATGGATGTGAAACTGACGGCTACGCAAACAGTTTCGGTGTGGGCACATTTGCGGGGTTCTCAAAGATCGCGGTATGTCCAACACACACCTCCCAAGTAGATATCCAGTATGAACCTCTCCGGCACATCGTACCAGGATATTCTCTACGTGAGCTTCGGCGCAGGAGTGGTAGCAGACGTCCTCATCGCAGGGGCCTTGTGCACCATCCTCGCAAGATGCAAGACTGGATTCCGGAAGTAGGTTACTCGACCCCGCTTTGCACCTTCCACACGTACCTAACAGAGGTCACACACAGAACGGACTCCGTCGTGCGGACCCTCATCATGTACAGCATCAACACTGGCCTTTTGACTAGGTAGGCTTAATATTCTCCACATGAGTTCGTAGGCTAACACACATACCTCTTCTAGTCTTTGTGCTCTGTCATGCCTGATCACCGTACGTGTCATATGAGTGGCCCCAAGGCAATGACCGTCCAGCTGAGCGAAATCCGTCCAGTACGCTACCATGCCGAACAACTTCATCTTCATCGCCTTCTACTTCGTCCTGCCCAAACGTGCGTATCCCTCGTAATCCTTCACGCGAACCCAGAACACTCACAGAAGGGACGTCAGTCTTCCTCAACTCGCTGCTCGCCACGCTCAATGCGCGCGAAGCCCTCAGGGACGCAGGCGCCGGGGACGTGGTCTCGATACCGCTCACGAACACGTCCGGCTCCACGCGCATGTCCTTCGTGGAACGGTCGCAGTACATCCACGGCGATAGCGCACTCAGCGGCGGGGTCAGTCATGCTGGACTGTATGCCACCGATGAACCTGTCCGTCGCTAACGCAGCGTGCTGTTTGACTAGATTCACATCAAGACTACGACAGACACTATGACCGACCTTCAACAATCTGTCAATGTCCACGAGAAGGTCTGTTACTTCTACTTGGGCGGCGCAAGTCGTTATCGCATTTTTACTGATTGCAGATCTATCATAGAAGGGCGTGAGCGGATGGAGATCCTCGTATTCTGCAAGCCGGAGGCCGGGCGGCTTGGCGTAACCTTCATCTGTATCTACAGGACTCGGTTCCCTGTTGTAATCCACCTGCTGTGCTCACGTTCGTTCACTTCGCATAACATGCATTGCCATTGGAGTGTAACGATCTACTATTCTGTGCTGGGTGCGGCGTGTGCGAGTGCTGCATAGCGCTTGCAGTCCACATTCGCATATGCTCTGTAGGTCCGGCAACATCGACGTCAAAGGAAGGCCGGGACTCGCATCCGATTGCCGTGCCTCAGCATCGTGTACTCCATGCATGATACATGGGTGCCGGTTAGTACGGACGTCTTGCAGCCATGCTCAACTCAATGGCGCTCTCGATATGATACAGCATCGATATTCCCATAGATGTTGTTACACTGTCCGTAGTATTACACGATCGTCATCGTACAAAGTTCCGCCCGTATGGCTTACTTGGTGGCGTGGGCAGAGTCGTGGGGAGGCTGCGATACATCGATGACGCCATGAGAACCAAGGGCAAGGTGTGGATGAAGAGGACGGAGCTTACAGCGGACGTGATGCCGAGGACGCGGGCGAGCGCGTCGAACTCAGCCTGCGTGGGTTGGGTCGCTCCGGTGCAGACTAGAGGCAGCCACCACTCAGTCAGGATCCTAGTAGAAGGGGCGACGCGCTGAGGAGAGGGGGGGACGTACCGTCAATGACGTGTTGCTCGGATTTGCCGATCTGGGCAGCGATCTGGGCGTACGAGAGACCTGTGGATGGCGGACGCAGTGAGTCTTACGTCTTGGGAACCGGCGAGCACATCGGCAAGCATCGGATGCACGATGCAATGCGATTCCGGGCGAGGCGGTAACCAGACGCACCCTTCTTCTCCTTCGCAGCAGCAAGGGCAGCGCACTGAGGGTTGGGGGCCATGGTGTTCAGGTGGACTGATCAAAGATGAAGTGAGGGGGATGGGGTGGTCAAGGCGACTCCTGCTGGGTCCTCTAGATCTTAGGGTATATATAGTAGGACAGGTGGTCGTGGGGAGGCGTGGGCCAAGGATGGAGTTCTTCCCGCTGCAGCTTGCTGCCCGCCCAGGATCAGATGAATGATTGTTATCGAATGTAATCTTATCTCAATGTGGCATTCGTGCTGTTTGATTCTCTGCCAGAGAACCCAATATTTGCGTCCCAAGTATAGCTCTAGCTCTAGTCATGGAGTACACATACGCGGAACCGGACTAGACGGAAAGAGCGGTTGAGTATGGTACCGCCATTTGCTCTCGTGGAACGATGGGGCATGTGTAGAGGAATGGGCATCCAGGTATAGGTATTGGGTAGTGCTATTTCGTGAGAATTACAGCAACGAGCCTATAGAAAGGCAGGAATTCTGTAATCATGATTCACTCAACTTTGAGAGGGGTCCATAATCGGCGAGCTCGGGGGCATGAACATGCCACAGATGCCCAAGGCGGGGTGATCTGAGGCTTTGAGAACATACATTTATCATGGAAGACGTCGCAGTCATTCAGACATGGTCTGCAAGGCCTGGTCGTGGTTACGTGAACTCTTTTAGAAGGGTGAATGGACTCAGAGTCCGATGGCGCCTGGGACGACGCGTCGCGCCTCGCACGTGGGATGCCCCGGTGCACGTGAGAGAGCTTATAACTAGCGCCCATGGGAGGGACCGAAATCTTGTGGATTGGTGTGCTGCTTCACTCAACGTCCTCAGGCACCTTCCCTCAAGACTATCCACGAGCTAGATATCATGGTCAGTGTCCATACATGCCTTCTGGAGGATGTGGAGGAAGCTTGGGGAGGAGTAACGGCCGGACTCAGGATGGATGGGCTGACGACAGTGTGGATGTAGGCACCCAAGAAGGTCAAGGTCCAACAGGACGCACCTGTCGCCCTCGGGCCCCAGGTTGCTGAGGGCGAGCTCGTCTTCGGTGTTGCCCACATCTACGCTTCCTTCAACGACACCTTCGTCCACGTAACCGATCTCTCCGGCAAGGAGACGATCTCCCGCGTTACTGGTGAGTTTCCTTATACCCCGTTCCCCGAAGTGATTCTGAGATCATATCCCTTTGCAGGTGGCATGAAGGTCAAGGCCGACCGTGACGAGTCCTCTCCATACGCGGCCATGCTTGCTGCCCAGGACGTCGCTGCGCGCTGCCGTGAGGTCGGTATCACCGCCCTCCATGTCAAGCTCCGGGCGACTGGCGGTACCGGCACCAAGACCCCTGGCCCCGGTGCCCAGTCCGCTCTCCGTGCGCTCGCCCGTTCCGGCATGCGTATTGGCCGTATTGAGGACGTGACCCCCGTCCCCACCGACTCCACCCGCCGCAAGGTACTTTCATTGCCTAACTTGTTGCCATGTTTCAAGTTGTTCACATGCCCGTACTCTAGGGTGGTCGCCGTGGTCGTCGTCTGTGATCGCTTCATCACAACGCGCACAAAACATCATCTCCCGGATTGCTGCTACTATGTATACCTGTACATGCTAGTCGCCGGTGTGGAATGATCAGAGGTCGCTGCTCGACGCGCAACAGGTTCTTTGGCTTGTGCAAAGACCTGCCCCGTGGTCGATGCCCATGTTTCTCAGATACTATGTGTGCCTAGAGAGTGTGCGATTATGCCGTGTATTGAATATGTTCCACCTCTGCTTCTTAGGCTGAGGAGGGATAGTGTTGGGGTTGTGACTGCGTGAGTATCTGGGATGTGGCGGAGGGCGCATCGGTGACGGATCCACAAGTGTGCTAGATCAACATGTCGGTTGCGCCCACAACGTTGCCGAGGCTTGCCTCATACCGTCAAATTACCCACAACTTCAGTCTTCCTGCAAGCCAGTGGCCTCATCATGGAGCTGAAGCTCGTGTACCGGGGACTCCGTCAAATATCGGACTGGGCTCTGCGTTACTATTCCGAGGTCTATGTTGACGGCCAAGAGAATGTGCCGACCGACGGGCCTCTCATTCTGTGCGTCTATCCCCCCTGCGGTGCATTCCGTCACCCTTGCCGACTCGTGCTGCCACTATACATACCTACAGTAACACGGGATGCAATGGACTAACACACCTCCTCTCGTACCAGAACGTCATGCCACCATAATGAGATCCTGGATATCGCCACACTCTGTGAGTAACAGCACCAACGCCTCCATCCTCCCTACCCTCTCCTACCCGCTGACATGTGGCTCATCCCGACGTACGTCTCACAGCGGTGACGATACCCCACGGGCGGCCCGTGAGTTTCTGGGCGAAGTCGACGATGTTCAAGAACCCGCTCGTGCGCGCCGTCCTCCTGTCTTCGGGCAGCATCCCCGTGGCGCGTAACCCCAACGCCGCCGCCCTTCCCTCCGAGCACCCGAATGGCAACGGCAACGGCAACGGAGCAGGCAACGAAAAGACGAGCGCGAACGCTGCGCTGTTCAAGGAGACATTCAGGGCGCTCGCGCGGGGCGAGGCCATCGGGGTCTTCCCGGAGGGCACGAGCTACACGGAGCCGAGCATTGTGCAGGTGAAGGACGGGGCGAGCCGCGCGGCGCTCGAGTACGTGAAGTGGGCGAAGGAGACGAAGGGCGGGCAGGGGAAGAGGTTGAAGATCGTGCCCGTGGGGATCGTCTGGACGGACAAGACGCAGTTCCAGAGCAGGGTGAGTGCTCGGCCAGATGAGTGGAGGGGTCTGTTGCACGCGTTCGTGTCTGACGTTCAGGGTGCCTGCGTGCCATTAGGTTTGCGTGAGGTCAGTCCGTTACTCTATGTCCGCTGATTGCGCGCGGAGCGCTGACGGACGCGCTTGTAGGTGGGGAGAAGCCATTGATGTCGAGGCGTTTGCGGCGGAGCACGCATCCAAGGGGGACGCTGGCAATGACGAGCCCGACTCGCGGGATGCCGTCAAGGCGTTGACCGCTGAGATAGAGAAACGCTTGCTGGGCCTGACGATCAATGCTCCAGACTGGTGAGCAGGCCGCTGTAGATGGGTATATGCGCTCCATCTCACTCCACTCTGTCTCAGGGATACCCTGTATGCGACTATCACGGCGAGAGACATCTTATGGGCCGACGATGAGCTTCCGTCTTCTCATTTCGTTTGGATCTCCCAAAAGTAGGTCTGCTAGCAATAAGCGTAGCGTCCTGCCCACGCTGACTATCTCTCGCCACGCCAGCCTCATCGACCAGTTCTCCGACCCCCACGCCGCGTCCTCGTCAGTGAAGGCGAAACAGGCTCTCCTTAGATATCACTCCCTCCTGTACCACTCCAACGTCTCTCATGACGCTCTCAACGCTCTCCTCCCCGACATCAATACGCGCCCCGGCCGCCTCCACGCCCTCGCTATCGTCCTCCGACAGCTGCTCGTCAGCGTCCTCCACCCGCGCTTCGCCCTCTCCCTTCCCGTGCTCGTCCTCCACATCCCGGCGTATGCCACGGGGCTGCTCGCCGGGCGCATCCTCGGCAAGGCGGACGAAGAGGAGACCAAGGCGCAATTCAAGGCCGTCTTCGGCGGTCTCGCCGCCGCCGGGGCGTACGCTGCGGTGACCCGGGCAATAGCACATGGGCTAGTTGCAGACTCTGTTGGCCCTCTTGCGAGGTTCGGCGACAAGGTGCCGAGGATCCTTCTTCCCGCTCTACGGTCGCTGTGGACGGCGGGGCGCTGGTTCTTCACTGGGGAGGAAGGGCTGTTTGGGAAGGCCAAGGCCGCGCTTGGCGTCTTCGGCATCTTCTACGTGACGAGTTTCGCCCTCTCTCGTTGGCACAACTACTGGGTCGGCTGTAAGTGTTGTTTCGGTCATCGTGGCATCACTATCTGTACTGACAGATTTTCCGCATAGCGAACTACAAACAGTAAGACTCGCGATTCCAATCTGTCTGCCACTCGAACACTGATCATCATCTCCGCACAGATTCAAGCGGCTGCTCACGTCGTTCAAGCTGTTCCTTGGAGTCCTGTCGCCCAAGTCGAGTGCTCTGACGGGCGCCAAGCTAGAGCCGTATACCAAGCCGTACATCCCCCCACCAAACCCCTACATCAAGCAACGTGCAGGCACGGCTGAGCCCTTGCCTCGACCCCACCCGCCATCCACCGCTTCACGGAGGCTCATCCGCCCCCTGCTCGACGCGCGTGCAGATGCCACGCGTGCGATGTGGACGTTCATGATCGACTCCAAGTACCTGCACGGGCTTGTGTCCGCGAAGGTGCGAGGCGAGGCGTGGATGCAGGTTGGGCCTGCAAAGAGGCACGAGTTCCAGCCGTAGGATTCAGTAAGCGTCGTTGCTATGATTGATTCGTAATACAGCATCCAGTGATTGTACGTGAGCGTATGCGTGTGCGTGAATTCGTAAGTTATCCGTTGACACGGACGGAGTAATGGTTATAAACGTAAGCGTGGTATTGGTACCGTGACGTCCTCCAGAGAGAAAGAGACCTAGCAGGGCTGAGGGATAACGTATGGCAAGGGCGAGATAGTAAGTGCAAATAAGTCAATGAGGACAGGGCGATATGACGTGCCAGATATAGCGTACTCTTGGGGAGGGTAATCGAGGATCCAGGAGAACCGTGAGCGAACCCGAATGATTACAGGAATACACGAAAGAGTTACAGGGATGGGTATTACGATGTAGCAACATGGGCAGCGTCGACTACAACAACAACACGGGAAGTCTAGTACGTAGAGTGCGGGATACCAACAATTTCAGCACGAGAGCTGTGAGAGACGTTGTAGGATAGCAAGGGGAGCAACCAGAGAGACGACGATAGAATATGAGTAAAGCGACACGAGCGAGACCAAACGAGATTATGCACAACATGAAGAGTACGAGGAGAGAACCAAAGGGGAAACATAAAGGAGTATCTGGGTTACATCGAACGCATATAATGTTACACACCGGGTTTTCAATGCGAATGAGACAGAGTGTCACAAGGACGTCTAGTGGCCGCCCCTGGCATTCCAGGTGCCGCCAATGAGCTGGCTTGCACGGCGGCCATTGACAGGACGTGGGGCGTGAATACCCGCAGCCTGTTCTCCGCTCCCGGTGACAGCAGAGGATGTGCTTGGGGCTTCAAAAGTGAGGCCAAGGCCATCGCCGTTCGACTGGAGAGAACGAGGGATGGACTCCTGGCTGGGAGGGGGGCGAGACTCAGAAACGTAAGGACCGCGAGAAGATCCGTATGACTGCATGTCCGAAGGCATGGGCGTCCACGTCGCGACGTGCTCAGGTGCCCCATTCAGCAGAGACGCGTTAGACGCACGGCGAGCCTTGCGGTTGTCAGATGACGAACGATGCGAGGCCGAGGTGTGCGCGCTGTAGGAGCTGTGGTGACTATGCGAACTTTGGTGGCTGTAGGTGCTCTCGGCATGCGAGCGAGTGGAGGCGCCACTGCGAGGGCGGGAGTCGGCCGGAGGGGATTGATCATCTGGCGAGGGACCGCTGGAAGCATTGTTGCTCGAGGGTTGCGACGGCCTCGAGCTGTAGAGCGCGAGACCGGTGCGCGAGCCGACCATGACCCCAGACTCATCTCGAGACAACGAAGAGTGTCCGGAGGGCTGACGCGAGTGATGGCGAGACGACTCCCGCGATTGCGACTCGGCCAGCTGCTGCAACGACCTGTTGACCTCCTCGAGATCCTGGAGGCTGCCGACCACACGGGAGCTACCGGAGCTTGGGTTCAAGAGAAGCCCCGCCGGGGCGCTCGCACCCGCATGGTGATCACGCGAGGCGATGGACCTGCCAGAAACTGAGCGATCGTCATCGAGAATTGAGGATCCCTGCCTTGGGGTAATGGTGTCAGTAAGGACGATGGGCCCCCCATTCAGCTCCCCGATCGGTAACTGCTCCAGGGACTCGGCACGAGTGTACGGGTTGGGATCTCTGAAGTTGTTCAGCTGGAGGTCACCAAGGCTATTGTTCCGGGACTCCATGGTGCCCCAGGAGGATGCAGCTGATGGAGTGGCCGGTGGCTCTCCGGATGTCTGGGGAGCCGGAGGCATAGGCAGGGACGTCAGATTGAGACCAAGAGATTCGGCATTGCTCGCAGCCCTGCGTCGTCCAGAAGAAGTGCGCAATGTGCTTGAGGGAGCAGTAAGGATAGGCATCCCGCTAAGGGACGTGCTCGAACTATTAGCCGAAGCAGGAGCCGCACGGTCAGACGACGACGGCGGGTTGCGGAAGAGGGTCGACGCTGCGGTGGACGATTCCAGCAAGGCGTTGTACTGGCCTTGCTGGACTGCGCTCCTACTAGAGCTCGCCATGGGAGCCTCCGGCATGCCTGATAGCTGTAACGGGTTGTGAGCGGAGGTGCCTCCATCCCGCCTCCAATCGTCGTCGACTTCCGACAGCTCTTTTGCTATCACATAGGGATACCGACTCTCGGTACCCCGAGCGCGGACAGGGAGCTTCGCAGCCTCTTCTTCCCGGATCCAGCCGATACCGCCCATGTGAGGGAGGTAAGCCTTGACGTAGCCCTCCTTGTTAGCAGGGCCCTGACGCAGCGCATGCCGGTCCCGTCCGTCAATGGGTGGATCAGGGGCGGTGATACGAACACGGGCTGACCCTGTCTCAGCAGCAGGGCGGGCCGCCAGAGTGGGCTGCATCATGGGAGGTGGGGGAATTACCGGAGGAGGTTGAACGGGAGGTTGAACGGCGGAGGAAGAGGGCGCGACACTGGGTACAACAGTAGAGGATACAGGGTTGCTGTTCGTGTATCCCATCGAATGCTCCCTCAGCTGGGGTAAGGCCTGTTTCTCGCTAGTTGTTAGCTCGCGAGGAGGATCAATGCCGTTGATCCAAATCAACGTGTCTGTGACACGAGGAGCACTCGGCGCCCCCGCAGGGTAATAGACCGGTTGTGGAATGGGGCGTTGGCTTGTGGGTACAGCCGAAATGAGCGGCCGGGGAGTCACGTCGATGTCTGAGCCCTCCAGCCGGGGCGGGATGACACGTTGAGAGTACGGCGCCCCTGGAACAATGAGGTGAGGACGGCGGGTCTTCTCTTGGCGAAGCTCCTCACCGTCGGCGGTACCCGTGTACCGCGACTTTTGCTCTCTATCGTTCGACGGACCTGGATCAGCAAAATGAACCGAGGGCGCGCGGTGGCGTGAGCCCGTCGAACCGTTTGAGCCATTGGAACTAATGCGTGACTGGGAGGATGGGGCAACGGTGGTGGGAAGACCGAGGCCTAATGGGGCGGTGCTCCGCTGGGTAGAATGCGCGGCTGGCGCAGGAGCCTCGCGCGAGAAAGACGTGACGAGAGGGATATGCTCTGGTGGGCGCGGCAACGGGTTCGAAGAGGTCGTGTAACGGCTCATCTCGCCTTGCATCCTGGCATTCTCTTGTCGGAGCGCAGCCAACTCGGCCTCTGACTGGGCGATGCGGCTGAAATGAAGGCACCGTCGATGAGATCTTCTCATGCATAGTGGGAGGTTTAGTAAGAGGCCGCTCACGCTTCGTAAGTTGCTCGCATCGTGTCTTGTTGCTTTAGCAACTGGTCCTCGACAGTCCTCGCGATCTCCAAGTCTCGCTGCTTCAGATCTGCGTGCCTCTCGTGAGTTACACGCAGACGTTCGAACATCTCTCTATCGGCAGCTTTTTCGATGCGAAGCGACTTGATTTCATGTAAGGCGAACATAGCGTGCCGCAACGCAACGTGCTGAAAAAAAGACGATGCCACGTTAGGTCGATCTTCCTCACGTCGCGTGTGGCGACGGGAAAAATTAGAGCGGGATGACTCACTGCAGGACCCGGGTGGTTATTCAACCACTCCGTCGCCTCCTCCACTATCGCGTCGATGTCGACCGGGTCAGCATCCTGGTCAAAGAGCATGCCAACCCGTCGCAACAGCTCGTTCTCCTCCGCCATGGGACCAGTGGGGACGGAGCCTTCGCCAGGGGCCTTGTCGACGTGCAGTTTCTTGATGCGCTCCGGGTTAAACGCCTTGCGGCACATAGGACAGTTGCTGGGGTTCACCGTGCGCAGGCAGCTGTGTCCAAAAATCACATTTTATAAGCACCCGCCCAATCACTCCGCGCTCCACCCAACCACATATTGGGAGTAACTAGAGTAGGAAAGCTGGATACGCACTCATAGCAGAAAATATGGCCGCACTGAATTGCGTGAGGGGACTTGGCGGGGGTGGACCAGGTGTACGCGTCCAGGCAGACGTCGCACTGGGAGGAAGGGTGGACGACGAGCATCGCTGCTCTCTAGCCTCGTACGGCCCTGTCTGCTGCTGTTTAGGTGGTTATATGCGTCAAATATAAGGCTTTTTGTGTACAGAAGGACAGACAGGGACGGAGGGCGGCTGAGAGGGCGTAGTGGGAGGTGGGGAAGTATCTGGACCTTGCGCTGCGTCTCTCAGGCTCGCCAGTCGAGCCATCACAACAACACAACAACTACCACCCATATTGGGCAAGTGCAGCGCCCCGCCCGCGCTCCGCCCGCGCTCCGCCCGCTGTGTTCTGTTGTCCGCACCCAAGTCCGCACAGGAAATTGAAGCACGCTTGGGAATCACGAGGCATCCGAGCCATCTGGACAAGAAGATCACAGAGAGCTGAAAGATATCAGCTGTGACAGCAAGTAGGACAGCCTCCTCTCGCGGCAGTCATGGATAGCTGGATAGATGTTTATGGTAGCCGGATAGAGGTTTCCCGAGGCGTAATGGCGCTTCTACTTCGCATGACGACGGGAACTGAGCTAACAGAAGTGATCGACCCGTAGATCGATACTAGGTGGATAAAATACACGTGGAGCGATCAAACTACGGTGAGAGAGCATACTAACATACAGCTTGTGGGCAAAGGTCAGGAAGGACATCGAGATAGGTGCACCGAGTACGGTAGTCAATCGTAAGTGTCTAGGTCTATGTCTGGATCTCCAGAGCAGAGGTCACTTGGCCCCGCACTGGTTGAGACCTGCACCGCAGAACTGGGCCGCGAACACCCACAGAAGCACCTATGTGGTTCGGAAGCATGATAAGCCACGAGTCCCAGTCGACAGTGCATTGATTAGGAGACGTACCAAACCGACCACAACACTCAGCGCCAAGATGCGTGTGTTCTTCCACCACATGCTGCGGCGCACCTGCCTGGCGCCTCGTCTGAACGCAGTCGCCTGGCTTGCCATCGTGTCTGTCTTGTCGACAAGCAGCTCAATGCGCTCCCCCCGAGACAGGATCTGCTCGACATTCTGGACCATGATGTCCTTGACCTGGGCGAGCTCAGTTTGCGCACGGGTGAGCTCGTCAGTCGGTGGGTTGGTGTTGTATTGCGTCATGAGCTGGGCGATTACAGGGCCGAAGGAGCCTTGTAGCGAATATGCTGGTGGATCTGACGTGGATGAGGACGACGCTGCTGGGTACGCAATGAATTTCTGCTGCAACTCGGCTAGGAACGTGAATGGCATTCGTCTGTAAGTCATGATCAGTGGGCAAGGTTCATTGCAAAGGATCAATCAGCTTACCGTCCAGCAGCGTCGTCCGCCATTACGAGGTAAGTAAATCCGCCCTCCGAGATATAGTGGAACAAGTATTGCTCCCAGACATAAGTGAGTTTGCTGTTATTCGGTGGGATCTTAGACAAGATGGTCTGCGTCGCTGAAGCAAAAAGTCAGTACGCCTCGCAAGAGTATGGTGATGGAGCAGATATAGAAAATGAGACCATTGTCACTGGCAGTCGAGAATCGCTGCCGTGAGCCACCACCGACTGCGCGAATCAAGATGCGGTTATGTAGTCGTGACTAGTGTAGACGGATACCCTCGGAATCCAACACTGGTGAGCAACCTTCTTTCGCCTTTCGAGCAGAGAGATCAGATGTCGTTGCAATGTTGCAGAGTACTCTCGGTATTGATACCGGCAGGGATTGACTTCAGTACTGCAATCAAATGCCATACAGAGAGCAAATGTTAACTTGTGAGGTTTCAAAGCGTCGGTTGGGGCCAATGTGTAAAAGAGCCGGTGCATAGGTTATAGAAAGCGAAGGAATCCCAGACGGGTGCCTAAACGTCCGAGGCTCATAACATTTGCATAGGGCGACGGAGGCAGAACTTGCGGGGAGCAGCAGACGTAGCAGTCGCTCGGGTGACTTTGGCTTCTGATTTTGCTCTGGAACATGATGGACACGATGAGGAGTCCTACTCACCTTGAGAGAAATCCCTCTGTCCGCCCTGGTGCTCAGCCAAAATGGTGGATCCTTCAGCTACAAGTGCGTGGATCTGTACGACATTTGAGGATGAGTGGCCTATATGTACAAATATAAGCGTGAGCTACTTGCCAGAGACATGATCAAACGAAGTTGGCCCACGACGTGAAATGGTGAGGAAGAGATGGAGAACTGCGCGAACTTGGTCTACAACTCGCTCGAACTTGTGGCCGCTCCGCCCGCCGGCACCGTTACCAGCTTGCGTCACCGTCACACTTGCCCTCGGCCGTGACATTGAGTGACAGGGGAGTGTGTCACAATGCTTCTGTGGGTTCCACGTGGTCATGCGTTTGGACTCACGGGTCTCTGAGCTGGAGTTTGCCAGCACACGTTCACCTCCACACTCACCTCCACCATGGTATGTCGCTTGCTTTGGTTGTTTGGTGTTGCTAGCTTGCGCACATTTTGCTCATATGATGTTTACGTGCAGTCCGACTCCGATTCCTCTCGTCCCAAGACCCCAGTCGCGAAGCCCCCCGGTGCCCAAATTAGGTGGGCGATACAGTCTTCGTCTCCCGTGTCGCTCTACTAACGAGATATATCTTACATCCTTTTCTTTAGGCGGAGAGCGGCTGGTTCGCAGGTATCGAAGCCCAACTCGACACGCGCCGCGGGTGCCGGCGGCTCGTCCAACACCATGCTCAAGCTATACACGGACGACTCACCAGGACTCCGAGTGTAAGTCCTATTCGCAGCCTTTTTTTCCATTCCTTCGCAAACCAACATTTCGCAACCCATTTGTATCGCACTGTATGATACTTATTGACCGGCTTTGTATCTCCCAGTGACCCCTTCATCGTCCTTGTCCTTTCCCTCTCGTTCATTGCCTCCATCTTCTTCCTTCACATCTCCGCCAAAATCATCCGTGCATTCACCAAGTAATAGGATCCTCTCGCGGCTTCTTTTGAGTACTTGGCACACCTTGGGTTTGGTCGGGTTGGTTTCGCGAGTGTCCATGGACAGGAGGATCGACTTCGCCCCGCATGTTATTATCCCTCTCCTCCATATGTTGTTGGGGACCCCTGGTACGACTTGTCCGTTGTACCAAAACCGCTGCTCGCAGGAGCTTGCATACTATTATCTTATTCGCGCGCACGCATTATTTTTGACGTCCGGTGACTCCGTCTGCTGCTCGGTGGGGGGTACGTGTCTGCTACGTGGAATATGCCGGTATGTGCCCCTAGAAGGTTTGTCCCGCTGAATCTTCGGAGTCGCTGCTGCTGGGCTATGTCTAGACGATGCGCGAGGCTGCGGTTCACTTCTGTCCTATGATCTCCTGTGAGGCTACGCGCGGGCTATACGTTGCTCACTTCGGACATCTGCTCTTCGCCATCGTTCTGCCTCTAGGCCAAATACGCTCCGTTCTCCGTTCTGCAGCACGTTGTGGGGTCTTCAATGCTGCGAGTCCTATCCTTGCGTTCCGTTATCCGGCTTCGCGGTAAATGGCGACCCTGTTCCAAACAAACTAGAAGGTGCGACTCATGAAATCCTCATGCTTGCCCGACAGCTTTCCAGCGCTATCTCTCCGACCTGCCTACTTCCTTGCTCATTCGCCCATTCTTCCTCCTCCTCCCTCCCTCAGCTCGTCATCTTGAGTTCGCTGATATCACCTCAGGCATGAGAGTCCGGTGATCTGGTCATGTACCCAGCAAGTCTAACAGCGCTCACCACGCATTCGTTTAATTCGGGTTACATATACCCCACGGACGCTCTGGAAACCGCGGTCTCCGCAGAGAAGCGTTTTCCTGGACACACTGCTGGTGGTCCTTCCTCAAATTTTGACACTGCAAGCGCTCTATAGGCCTCTGGCATGGGTTCTCCCGAGTACGCCATGCCGTGAATCCTTGCATATCTGCTACCCGTGCTCTATAGAGTACGCGAGAGCATCGGACGACCACCGCGTTCTCATCCCGGTGAGGGAATGAAACAGGCTATGCCGGGATAGAGAAGAGCCTCGCGGCAGGCGCTGCAGCCTCGAGGAGCGGGGGAAGTGCCAGGAAAAAGGCTTTCCTGGGTTCCTGAATTCATATGAATACGCCGTACTCCCGGGCGGCGCGCAGCGGTATCATTGGTGTCTCGTTGGGCCTCAGCATGCGGTGCACCTGAGCGAATGCTGCAGTGGACGTCGCGCGTCAGGAAAAAGCTTTCAGAGTTTTATGACCCATTCACCGGGGGGGCATACGCAGAACGCGTGCCTATAAGCGCACCGGGCGCGCGCGGGAACGCAGCGCGGGATCATCGATCGGCAAATCCAGGTATACACGCCGTGACGGCCACAGCTACAACAGGCTGGTATGCTAGTATTAGTATTGCAGGCGAGCCTCATCAGGCTACATGGTATAACTGGCGGTATTGTACAGCGGGCGCACACGGGGACGTAGCCCGAGAGGGAGATACAGATGCGGATGGAGCATATAGTACAATGACTGTGTGTACAATGGCACGACTGGACGAAGCAGTGTTCGAGGCCGAGGCCGACACGGAGGCATGCACGGAGTGGAGAGGAAAAGAGGCAGTCGTGAGATGCATCGAAGGGTCGTAGAGACGTCGGGGTGCTGAAAATGTGCGAAAATTACTATGCGTATGCGTAGAAGCACGGGGGACGAGATGGTATGTGTGGATTTGGTGATGAGGTTTCCGAACGCGATGAGTAGGGTGTCGGATGTCGTGGAAACGCAGGCGGGCAAGAGGGCGAGGCCAATGGGAGAACGGGAAAGGAGCAGAGGGAGCGCATGTGCGTATAGATAGTACACGTTACAACCGCGGAATCCGTCAACGGCTTGCGCAGTTCGTGAGATAGGGGCTTCAGTACCGCATTTGCTCGGACCTCGGCTATACAGATGAGAGACAGCAAGGCAGGTGGGAAGGCGAGGGAAGCAGGAGATAGAGGGGGGACGAGAGTGCGGCGACGTTGTCGTCATCTTCGTGGGTTGTCAATTTCCGCATCAGAACCCAGGACACCAAAGACAGAGGAAGTGGAAAGCATAGCTGAGGCGAAGGCTTGGAAGACGAAGGGGGGTGGAATAAGTTAGCGAGCGCGAAGGTCGCCGAGTCCCCCGTGCCCGTCTAGCGGGAGCTAGAATGAACTTTGAGAATGCGCAAGAACAGCGCAATGGTTGCGCTGTGCACGCTGCAGACATGTGGACTCGACACACCTCGATCAGCGAGACCACATACTCGGAAGCGCGGATAGAACGACTACGAGACGCGCGGGGCCTCCTGCATGGCGCGTATGCTCCGAGTGAGACCAGACGTGTAGCCGGAGGGAGGAACGATGCCGAGATTGGTGGACCGGCCCCTGGATAAACTGCCGGTGTTGGCGGACATCGGAGGGTAAACATCCGTGGATTGCCTGCGAGATTGCGATGGGCGTGACTGTTGAGGAACGGGCGTCGGCTGCGGGTGTGGACCGTACACGGGATGAACGGGTGTGGCCCCGTCGCGCGTGGCAGTGACGTGCGAAAGATGAATCGAGGTGTTGGGCGAAGGCGCAGGGTGCACGGACATAGAAGAGGGAGGAGGCGGAATCACGGGAGGCGCGTTCTGGGAGTTTACAGAGGACGCGCGCGCGCGCTCGCGTTCGGCCGCAGCGGAGCTAGCGGACGACACAGGCCCAAGCAGAGGGCGGAAGGGAGGCGCACCACCGAGCTCCTTTTCCATCGTCGATGAAGAGTACGAATGAGGCGTACTGGATATGGGCGAGGGGGTACGTGTCGAGGAGACAGTGCTCGGGTTGGCGGGAAGCGGACGCTCGGACCCATCAGAAAGGGAGTCTTTGTGCGGCGACTTGACGGAGTAAGCCGGCTGACCTGCGCCACGGTCCAGGATCTTGTCCAAGACCGCCAGACGCTGCTTCCTCTCCTGATTCTCCTTCAAGTCGGAATCAATGGAAGATGGTGATACGCGCGAAGGGTCCGCCCGAAGACCGAGCATGTTCTCGCCTACAGCGCTTCGGTATGACCCCGGCGCGTGATCTAGCGCGGGACGGGAACCGTAGTTCATGCTAGAAGTGCTCGGAGACGCTGAAACGCTACCCATGTGGACGTCGAGGCTACTCCGGGGTACTGAGCTCGACGTTACATCGAGGTCTGGCCTGGAGAGCAGGGAAGAGCCACTCCGTGCGCGATGGGAGTCCGATTTGGACTTGATGGGGATCGAACGGGACGCCGAGGAGATGGGGGGGCCGGGACGGGACCTATCATCGTCGCTGGCATCCTCGTCTGACAAAGGCATGAAGGCCATCATGCTCGTCGGCATCTCCGGAATGGGCTTAGAGGCGGGTATGGGTGAGAGAGTGAACATGTTGTCGGTGCCGACAACCTTGACCTTGACGGCGTTGCCGTGGTCCCTCCCATCATCCTTCAAGATAGCCACAGGTTCGGCTTTCGAGCCCTTCTGATCATGAAGATAGTAGTACCGAGGCTCGCTTGCGCGAGACGTCGGAGGATTACGTCTAATCTTCTCAAGCTCCTCGGTAAGTCGACCGCATTCGGCCGAGACTTCGTCCAGCTAGGATAGCAAGATTCAGGTAAACTGATCGAATAAAACAAAAGAACGTCCTCGTACTTTACTGTAGAAACACGTATTCAGTATGAGCATCAGATCATGAGTCAACTGCACTTACGTTCGCCACTCGTCACATTCAGCCTTCAAGCGCGCCCTATCCTCCTCCAATGCCTTCTCGGTGTGAGCAAACCTATCGCGCTCCTCGAAAGCGGCTTCCTCCAGCTCGGTATACTTGGCAGACGCAATCAAGCGCTCCTCGTCGAGTTGCTTCTCGAGTTCCTCGCACTTGGAGGTGGCGATGTGGCGTTCCTCGTCCAACCTGACGACGGTTGCATGTTCGTCATGAAGCTCCTTCTCGAGCTTCTCGAGCTCCTCTCGCTCTCTGTCCAGTTCCGCCCTAAGATCGGAGCAAGTCTGCTCAACGTCGGCAATGCGAGCATCTCTCTTCTGGATCTTAGCCTGGTACCGGGAGTTGTGGTACAAGAGGTGGCGGGCCGCACGGAGATCCCTGAACTGCGGGAACGTCAGCTTCGCCAACAGCAGATGAGACGTTGAAATGACGTACCTGATCCTGTGGCTGCCCGTCCAGCCAATCGTGGCAATCTTGCAGAAGCTCTTCTAGCTCTGGCCGGGATGCGCCCTCGAGAGTGACCCTCGTGATGGATGACTGGAGACGACTAGCCTGGGAGGTGTCCAGATCATGCGAGGATATCGCCGGCGTACATGGAGGGACGGCAGACTTGTCGACGTGCAGTTTCCTGGCATCAGCTGGGTTGTAAGTGTGCCTACATAGGGGGCACTGGAGCTTCGGCAATGACTGCAGGCACCTAGAAAGGTGACGGCGAGGATCGTTGTCAATGCCGTGTGCGGCGACGAGGCAGCGATAAAGAACACGAACCATTGACAAAGGATGTGCCCGCAAGTGATGGCGATAGGATCCCGAGGACCATAGTAACCTTCGAGGCAGACGTCGCAGCGGGAGTTGGGGTGGAGTACGAGCATGATCAGCGGCGGACGAGACCAGCGCGGGCGCGGGGGGCGAGAGAGGAGTTGCCCGGACGGGGGATAATAAGGTGGGCAGGAGCCGACCGCCTAGCGCATGTACAAGCTGGACGGATTCGACATGGTCCCCCACGAGACGCCGAGATCGGATGCGGATCTTCCTACGATAGCCGCCCGACTGAGCCGTTCCAGGTGGAAATCACGTATGAACACCTCGCCTGGGACATTGTTACCGAGCCAATGGACCGCCATCGGAACGACAACAGCCGGGAACGTCCCGCACGGGGATGATAAGAGACGGAACTTGAACTGGTCGCCTTCCCAGACGCTATTCGCCCACATGAACAGTCCGAGAGGTTGAGCCAGACGCTACTGGATTCCACAGGACGAGAAACGCTCGCTGGAGTAAAGCGCGACCAGCTGATCGGCTTCCGGGTCGGGGGACCTGGGCCTCGAGAGCCTCGTGCGATGCAGCGCCAACCGCGCGCAAGGACGGTTGGTGCAGACGACAGGTTTCATGCTATTCACGCCACGTCGCGTATGGCATCCTCGACACAGGGCAAGCGTCGCCCCAAACTGCGTATGAATCACACTTGAGATGATGCGCACCTCAAGCACCGAGTAAGGCCTGCCCATAACCCACGCCCCGTGCCAGACGCGCAGGCGCCGCAGCATGCCCTGAGCACCTCACAGAAGCGAATTGAATGGAGGCACATCGAAGGGACAGTGAAATTACCGCGACTGCGTTGCTCCACACAGGCTTCCTCGATGTGCGCTCGACATCAGTAGCTGAGATGGACGGTCCGACCGGAGCACTCGCCGCAGTGAATAGCCCGCAACATGATGAGAATCAACGTTGCATGGGGTTCGGGGGGGACGCGTCCGAGATGCACGTGCGAGAACCTTCGTGCCGGCTGTCAACACCACGAAGTCTCGGCTGCAGACATATGTTCCACTTCTCCGAAGAGGACAAGTGAGAGCGAGAACAAGGCCCAAACCGACACATTGGCATGAGAGAGAGCGTTCCGTTCACATCGTGAACACGAGGATCCGCTCAGGCAGTGAGCAAATCCGTGAGCTCTCGGCCACTGATGCAAAAGCAAGCGATGCCACATATGCAAGCGTATAGCGTACCTTGCGTTCCGTGCCCTGAGTACTGTACAGATGCCAGCGCGCATGGCTCCGCGACATCCGCGGAGGCCGGGCTGCACCGTCGGAGGAAAGCTCGTAGGAGACCGCTCATGAATGTGACGCAGCCTGAGACTATCTCGCTGAAGCGAGCATCTCCGTCCGTTTCCAGGTACTCCTGCGGAATCTATTAAACGGAAGACAGTCAACTTGCCGGGGACAAGGAGCTAATCATGATTAACATACATACCTGAAGAGCTGACCGAGAACGTATCCAGCATGACTTCGAGAATCAATTACTTCTCAAGTTCTGACAGTTCACGTCCATCCCAAAGCAACCATTCCTCACCACACTGGGTTGTTTCCCCCGTATCCTTGACGTCATAAAATGTAACATGGCAAGCAAGGAAGTTAGGGCTATGGTAAAGGCGACTGTGCGAGTCAGCGAATTTTTCCCTGTCCGTGACATTGCGCTTGTGACTGTGACCCGGGTGACACTCCTCCTTGGCCATGTCACAGCGGAGATCCTCCTATACGTCGTCTCCCTAGTGCGGACGATTCATGCATAACCAGTCTGAAAGCCAAGCACCAGGGTTGACGGGACGGATTAAGGACTGAACTCATACAGCTTGACAAGAAGACGCATTATCGAAGCTCACTAGTATCTCGGGACAAACATGATTACCTCGCCGCTAAAGCGCATCAAGCTGCTACCACCCCCTCCAATGAAACGTCTCGCAAGCAATGAAAAAGCTCCAGCCCCAGCTGTGTTGGTACCACTTTGCTTCTCGTTGTTGATGCAGGTTTGGTGCGTCGCCATCGATAGATGATCTTTCCGCAAGTCTGCTTAGCAACTGTTATCCCTATGAACAGTGTGCCAGTGTCGGGCTGCTCGTGCCTGATATATAACTGTGACTGTCTTCCTTAAAGACCTCGGGCCCTCTGAGCTGTAATACACTCAAGCAATTAACAGCATTTCGTCCCATCGCACCGAGACTCTTGTGTGAACACAAGGATCGCACCGGCGGATCCTACGTTGGCCACCCCCCCAAATCCGATTCGCTCTCGTCTCCGATGGCACCGACCAAGAGTTGTGATGGTGGGTCCTTTGCAAGCCTACTCAGGACAGTATAGATGCTCATCTGTCTCCCCCATACCGAATCTGATAAGCACCGGTAGCATCCATTGTCAGACAATGGTCCTGATCGATGACGTCTCTCGCACGTTCTGCAACAAGTATATCTCAAGCTCGCGGGACTGCGGTCCGACTGGGCGGGTTCTCTACCCGCGGATACCGCAGCCCTCAACGCCGATGATCTCGCCCAGACTCGGTGGTCGGCACCCTGATTCACCGGAATCCTCGCTGCAGCAGCTTTGAGCTCGAAAGCTTCGCCCTTCATCACATAGTGCGCAGAATTGATGAAAGCTTCACTGCGGGATAGGCTCGCTTCAATGCTGTTCGTGCATGGCGACTGGATCCTCGATCGTCTGGCCACATTTCGACGACAGGGCCGAAGTCCCCTTCACATGAACCCTGGAGTCAACAGAACGCCACCGACTCGATCGCGACCAACGCAGCGGAACGTCAGTGGTCACGGGTGTATCATGGCACGCACTGCCGTGTCGCTGACGCTGTGGTCCAGGCCACGCGTGCCAAGTGGTCTAAAATTCGCTGAGCGCGGCCCTCGAGGATGCGGTGTGGTCTCTGCCTTATTGCCTCTGCTGGCTCACGTCTTTGCAGATTTTACAATAGGGGCTGTCGACTTCAGCACCGCGACGCGAACTGACTGCTGTCAGGACTCCTGCTTGATGGCTTCGTGACGACAACAGAGGTCTTGGTCATTCTAGAAGTGCCTGGCATTCGTCCATTCATCTTCCGCAATAGTAGCGCGCGTTAGGAGTAGGAGCGGCGTTCCGACAGTGCCACACCTACATAGACGGACAAAGGCCCCACTCAATCGAAGAGAACACGCCCATACAATTTGCGTCGTCGTCGGTCCGTCCTCCTCGATGATCTCGAGCACCCTCTCCGCAACAGCCGGTACCCCTGATCCCTCTGCTTCTCTCCGCCGGACTTCTCAGCTCCCGCCTGCAACCGTAGTCCCAGTCGCCCAAATGGTTCGAAGGCTGGCCGAGGAAGCGCTAGAAGAGCTCTTTGCGCCACTCGTGAGCAGCGGTCGCCGGCATCCGTCTTCTCTTCTTCGGCTCCCTCGTTCCCATCCGAAAGCCCCATCGTCGGGGCTGCCTGAGAAGTGCGCTTCTGATGAGAGGGAGATCGACACCTGCGCGTGCATCTTGGCCGAACGCCTACGCGATTAGGCAGGGGGGACAAGGTCAAGTCGTGCCTGTGCGTGCACAACGTTCGGATGCTCGGGACAGTGGAGGAACTGCATCAGCGCCCTCCAGGACATCAAGACTTCATCGATGTCGACAGGCCAGTGGCACAAGTGAGTCTCCCACCACTTGTTTCGGGGAGATAGCACAGGGGAATAAAAGTCCCGAATTTGCACATGTGGTAGGCACGCGAGACATACGTGCGGCGTTCGGCCCTATCATCCTGGTGTCAGAACCTGGCCCGGGCTTCGCAGCCATGGGCTCTGTATCTAGCCGTAGCGTTCGTTGGTCGTGCTTCTCAGATATGTGTACTGTGCGGGGTGTGGATTATTGCCATACTAGTACATGCCGTATAGAGTTGCTACACAGACCACGTGGATGGCCAACTTCGTTTCTTCTCATCCTTAAATCCGACTGAATTACGGCTGGATCTATCCCTGCCCTGTCCACTCGGTGGTCGTGGTGTATATAGCAAGGTTCATTATGGCATTGAGATCAGCACAGTAGTCAGCTTTGGACTGGCAAACGCCGAAGCAGTCGAGGACTTCCAAGCCTCTGGGGCGACTCGCGAACGTTCGACGCGGGGGCACTCCGAGTCGCTCACACGCTTCCCCGCATACGTAGTGTGAGATTGCAACTGATACAGTTGAGGCTGCGCGATGAGAACAGCTCGGAGCATCCGCTACGAAGGCGATGCCGGCCCTGACGCAACCATGCTATAAACGCTACCCCCTTGGACTACTTCGGTAGGCACATGACCCACAAGCTCTGCTTCTCAGTGTGGCCACCGCTCGTTCCCGGAGGATGGCAATAGTACAGTGTGATCAGGGACGGGACGCCAGAGCTGAGAAAACCATAAGCAGCGCATCCTGCGAAGCAGAGATCCGAGGACTTTCTCCACAGTTACGGCGCGGGACGACGGCCCCAGAGAGGACGAGAGCTCTACGGTGACGAGATGATCGCGTCGATGAGGGGTGGAGCAGCTCTTCTTGAATTCGAGTGTCGAGAAATATCGGCCACAAGATTGGTGACGATTAGTTCATGTGCGCGCGAGATATCCGGAAATAGGCTGCTTCTTCAGGCACTTCTTCGTCCGTAGATGACAGATCCTGCGATATGTAAGATGCAGTGGGTGAGATCGAACAGGAAGGGGAGGGTGATTACGATACGTAAGAGCGATACGGAACACAACTGACAACGACGAGTGCTACGAACGACGAGGACGAGGAGAAAACAGAAGGGTCTGAGACCGATAAGACTATTGATGATACACGAGGAGAGGGTGATGTTACACCAATGCAGTAGAGGCGCAGTAGAAGGGATGGAAAGACGGGGATCAAGCAGGAGGGTATGTGCAGCTGAATGCCGTGGCGTGTGGGACGCACGGAGGAGAGACCCGGGGCGAGGACGAGGAGTAGGCGTAAGAAAGCCACGTACACGGGCCGTATGTCGTACTAACCGCATGCGGCTTGCGGAGGAACATTGAGAACTAGCTCGAACGCGATCTGTCCAAGCCATCACAGATTCTGTATCTGTACTATCAAGAATTGCTTCTCGTCCTGTGGGCGCGATCGAGAAATGTATTGGTCAATTCATGTCACCTGAACCATGACACTAAGCGCTTTGCACCGACTCACCGTAAATTGCTCGTCTAACGTAGCGAGAAGTTGTGTTAGTGACCGACACAATGAGACGGAGGAAATGCAACTCTACCTTCTTTGTCGTTGTGGAAGTCCTTCAGGAATTTGAGCAGTTTGTCCTTGTTTCGCCGAAGGATACCCTCGATTTGCGGCGGCTTCTTGGGATTCGCAACAAACACCTACAGTGAGTTTAGTAGACGCCACGAAGCGATTGCCGCGATAGTACTCATACCTTGAATACATGAAACGCCTCGAACTGAATGTTCTTGCTCTTGTCGCGGAGGAGGTTCATCATCATCTTGAGATTCGCCTCGCTTGCGATGTACCGAGTCATCACGTTGAAGTTCGCACGATCCAATAGGATCTCTCCGAGCAGCTTCAGCGACTGCCGCTTCGTGACGTAATTGTTCGAGAGGATCAATGTCGTGAATGACGAAAAGAACTGGGGTTCGAAAGAGCCCAGTCAATGTAGGATGTACCTTCGGGAGACAAAGGGCTTACTCTGTCATAGTTCTTATCAAGGTACTCCGCGACCATGGTCTTGTGTCGTGTTAACGTCTCCTTCAAGTTCGTGTATGCATCGCATGAGATGCCGAACGTCGTGCTCTCGATATAATGAGGGAACTTGTAGAACCTAATTTAGTGAGGTATGAGTACGATGTAGCACAAGATACACAAGATGACTGCTTACTGCTCAGAGTACAGGAGGGTCTTCGCCAAAGGTTCATGTCGAAGCATCTCTCGCAGGACCATACCGGTATTGAGTGCGATCTCTTCTTCTTCATATCCATGAAAGGCAGCAAACAGCACCTCTGGCTTGGAATTGAGGTACTCCACGGTCGGGAAACGTGAGCCGATCTGTCGTCGCAGCAAGTTGTTGAAGATCTGGACCACATCCTTCCGAGACTCGAACTCAAGCCTTTTGATGTTCTGGAGCAGATATAACAACAGATCTGTGCTGTACGTCTCCTGAGCAAGTTGGGCCACCAACTCCGGTAAGGGGTCTAGGTCCACAAGTCCCCATGAATATCACATCTATGAGGTCTGCTGCCGGTACGCACCTCCATCGCCGTACAAGATCGCCTTGATTTGCTGCAAGTTCTTTGCAACCTCCTCGTTGGCCTGCCAGGACATAAACAAAGCAACTCCCATTGCGTGCTGAAGCGACCGCACCTTTCTCCGAACATCTCCTGGTGGCTCAGCCTCTAGCTTCGATAGAGCATCTCGGAGACCTCTGACCAGATCAGGGGGGGTGCGAGGCTTTGTCTTGAAGAAATTCATGGCCAAGTGGCTCGGGTCGAGGGAAAGGTTGTGTGGTGTGGGTATGTGAGAGAAAAATGCTGCAGGCGGGAACGGGGGGGCAGGTATCTGTACGTCACAGCAGAACTCGCAGGATGTTCGATTAGGAATAATGACGGGCGCGAAATCCGTCAGCAAAGGAACGAGGCGATGCGTGGTCGGAGCCGCCAAAGATATAACGCGTCGCTATGGAGGCCAGGAGCTCAACCTAGTCAGATAACAGAGGCGTCGTTGTCATCGATGTCGTCGCCGTCGTCGTCGGTGGTCAAGCCATGTTGGACAGGACTGTCTGCTGCCAGCGCCAACACGTGACATGCCGCCGGGATGAGGCGGGCCGGCGTCGTAAGCTCCCGAGCGGGCGGCGTCTGCGGCTTGTCCGCAACTTCCACCCACGTCCAGTCTCAGCTTCAGCTCTTACCTTCCGTTGCGATCTTGATGAACGGAGAAGACCTGCCTCCGGAACTATGGGGTCTGATAATTACGTATCTGCCGTCGCTGGACAAGCGGACCTGCCTATCTGTCCCTAAATTGATCCATGACCTGGCCCTACCATGTGTATTCTCTCATCTGGCCCTGAGGCTGGGCGTCCTGCTTCCTGGCGAACGAGAGAGTCGGGACGGCGACGCAGAAAAAGACCTGACGACCTACTGCATCACATGACTCATTAAAGTCCCTTGCAATATTCGTCAAGAGCCTATCCATCGAATACTACTCGTCTTGTGACGCCACAGGGATGCGCGAATCCGTACGGGGTAGAGTTCAACCATTCTTTGACGAGCATGTCGTCTAAATATTGCACAGGCTTTGCAGACCCTCTGGTTGACGCACTCCGCTCACTTGAAAACCTGCAGGCCTTCGCCTGGTTTGGCTACTACGATGAATTACGAGGTGACATCGGGCAGGCACTCCTGAGCTCCTGTCCGCAGCTACAGCACTTGTGTCCCGTACGTCTGACTTATTTGTTGGCCACCTCTCCTATTATCTGATAACACGACGGGCCAAGTTACTGCATTCAGTTGATCCCTCTGCTTCCGAAGTTCAATGCGTTGCAGACACTGGAACTAGCACGCGAACGTGCACCGCCGTCGGTGTATGATCCCGCTTTCAATCATGAAGCGGTCCATGTCACGACCGCGATTGTCCGTTATAGCTCGACATTACGGACTGTTTCCCTGTTTGGCGACGGCATATGGGACTGCAGTGACGCGTCATTCTCCTACCTGAGAGACGTGGAGCTGCTCTCCTTGAAGGATTGCAGCTGTCTTGGTGCCTTCCTAACCGGCTGCGCTCGCCTCGACTCACTGGCTCTCAGCAACGCAGGCAAAGACTCCGCAATATCCTTCTTCTCTGCGTTAGCAGCGGTCAGCCCAGATGCCCCCCCACGCCTGACTTCGCTCAAGCTCATCTTCTTTTCGACCCTCGACCAGCAGAACGGTACCGTCCTGGCCAACTTCTTGTCGACAAAGAAGCACCTCCGACGTCTCGACTTGGTTTCGGAACAAACAAGGTGGCGCAACTCCGAGCGACCACTGGCTGCCGTTCTGGCCCGACTTCCAGATCTTGAAGTGCTCGGACTGGAATTGGGAGTCGGCGCACTTTCCCCCGGGCACCTCGAGTTCCTCGATCAGCACCTGCCCGCCAGTCTCACGACATTCGTGTACGGCACATCGTACTGGATGGACACGATAGATGAGAACGACTGGCTAGCACTGGTATGCCATCGAGATCTCCGCTGTCGGAACGTGCCGACTACTACTGACCCACTGAACTCAACTCATTGAACATACCTCGCTCCGATGCTTCCATTTGACCAGAGGGTACGAGAACTGGGCCGACTTCGCCGTAGACGAGCACACGCACGATCTATTTCCGCCGCCGCTGCAGATATTCGGCCTGAACAGCCACCTGTACCATCTCCGGGGCGAATTGCACTGCGGCAGGCCGCAGGCAGGCCGCAGGGTGCTTTCGACGATCCCACAGTCAGCATGGTCCTACCTGAAGATCTGCCTGACTTCGAGGATTGGGAGTGGGTGGTGAGGCATCACTCGCGCATCAGATCTTATACGCCTCTTGCTTGTGAGTGAGGTGACTCGTCGTGCTCGACCATACTGATGCCCGGCATTTGACCTAGATAGAAAGTATCTTTACCATGACTGTAGGAATGCTAAGAGCTATATACCGTGATACGGAAGCTCAGTATCTACCGAGGTGCAAAATGATGGCGAGACAATCAACAGTTCTCCCTAACGCTTGACCGGATGATTACATAGGACCTCGGACAAAGGCGCCGCGTAGAATAGCATGGACCACACCAGCCGCACATGCAAGAGGGACATTCCCAGCCGGATTAGAGCAAATTGGAGGCGCTGCCCGAGGAAATCGATCCAACACGCGGATCTAAGACTCGGTGGGTTGTCGCTCTCCAGATCGAGCGTGATTTCTCTCCGCCACTCGGGAAGCGAGCAAGGGGAGTCCTAGCGACCGGGAGGAGACGGTCCAGATGATGCGTCGGCCATTCCGAGCCCAAGATGGGGATTATAGCACGTCCTTTGGTGCAAGTCGGCCACACTCTGCTTGACGGCAAGTTCTAGATTTCTGGAAGTAACTTGCGAAGGAATCCCTCGAATAGAACCTGTGTGCTGACAAGAAGAAGGGGGGGGGGATGCGAGAAAGCCGGGTGCTTCGTTGACCAGGTCAAATCTGTACTCAAGGCCCTTTAGTATGAATGCGGCTTCGGCTTGGATGGCTGGAGAGGACATGTAGATGGTACCCCACGCGATGAGGCTCTGAGCTGGGACGTGCTTCGAGATCGCTTCCTGCAGCCGCATGAAGGCGCGGCCGTGTCGTTCAGCGTAAAGCGCAGGTACTATGGTGATGCCGAAGATCCCCATCACGGAGTAGGCTTCGTCTCCAACCATGCCGTTGTTTCCGTCGAAGCCTACGACATTTGTGCTGCTATGCTGACAGTATTGAGTGACTTGCAGTATGTCAAGACGAGCCTCGAGCTTTATACCGGTGACCACCAGCCGTGTGTGACGAACGGTCACACTAGGATCAGTCAGACTTGTGATTGACTAGAATCGGACAGAAGCGCCGTGATCCTTGCCTCCCGCTACGAAAGCGTTGTTCACGACCTACACAGTTTCTGTGCTGACACCTATCCAGAAGTCTCTGTAACCAGCCACCGAAGATGAGCCAACCTGTACACGTCGACTCTGTCAGTCGCTGGAATACCACACTTCGGACAGCCAAGGAGAAAAACCAACCAATCATTGTCGACTTCTTCGCAACATGGTGCGGGCCCTGTAAGGTTAGACAAGGATTCGAGAATTACTGACCGAAGAGGCATCGCTGAACAAGGACTATCATAGGCCATTGGTCCAATCTTCGAGCAGCTGGCTGCCCAGTACCCCAAAGCAGTCTTCCTGAAGGTGGACGTCGATAAGCTGCCCGCTATCGCCCAGAAGTACCAAATCACGGCCATGCCGACTTTCGTCGTTATAAGAGAAAGCGGCGTAGTCGACATGTTGCGCGGTGCGGACCCCCGTGGCCTGTCTGCTATGGTGGCCAAGCACGCCTCCGCGTCCTCTGCGCCCGCCGGACCGCCACTTCCGGCGGAGGCGGAGAAGGCGAAGATGGAGGGCAACACGGCGTTTGCGGCAGGCGAGTACGAGAAAGCGATAGACTCTTATAGTCGTGCTATTGGGCTCGCACCGAAATTGGCGGTCCTGTACGGGAACCGTGCCTTTGCATACATCAAGCTAATCAAGTCGGGCATCCCGTCGAAGGAGGAGAGACAGAAGCTAAGACAGAAAGCTATATCGGACGCGGTTCAAGCCACTGCTATTGACGACAAGTGGGCGAAGGGATGGGTGAGGATGGCAGAGGCACTGGTGCTTGCGACCGACGAAGAGGGAACTCAGGATGTAGGGGAGGAGCGGAGGCCAGAAGGTCTCCGGAAAGCACTGGAAGGGGCTGTACAAGCGCTTGAGAATGCCATCGGGCTCAGCGAGGGGAAAGTGAAAGCAGGTGAGTTAGAGCTTCAGAATGCAGTGATGCGACTGATCAGTTGATTCTGTATCATTAGAGGCCCAGAAAATGCTGGAAGAAGTACAAGCGCAGTTGATGGCACCTTGAGGACGGGCAGCCTTGGGACGCGAGCACATAATCTTCTATAGTAGGGAGATGTTCGAAGTCCAGTCGGTGTCTCACGTATTATTGACCGTCAACAGTCCAGGAACAAAGCGAGATGTATGCAAGACAATAGCATGTAATACAGTGTACAATTGAAGGCCTTAGAACGGAAGTGACAAACGACAATGTGGTCCCCGTCGCCTCCGGCTAGTCAAATCGGAGCCCGGGATCAGTCATAGAATTTAGAGGAGGCAACGACGTCCGAGCCACCACAATGTTCGTCTGCGCGCAGTCTGAAACTAAGACTCGGTCTCGGCGATCTCTAACCGTGGATTCAACAGGAGTGGGAGCCCTGAGGTGATCCTGACCTACCAACGCAGTACCAGCATCAGGTTTCGACATTCAAAGTCATATACTCGGACTTTGTCTACCTTCAACGCTTGGATGCACCATTCGGCAAGTCCGAACTTAGGGCCCCGATCTCTCCCCACGACCGCGTCTGAACCGCTGCCCGAACTTCGAGGCCCAACAATCACCACTGTGCTCACCAGCCGTGCCATGTCGGCCCTGAAGACCATGTGCACGACCCATCTCTTCAGCGGAGACGACGGTCTCCGTCTCAAACCGCCACTCGTCAGATTCGACGGCCTCTGTCTTCATCTCTTCGACATGCTCCTCCTCGGCCAGCTCGATAAGGACCTGGTGGAAGCAGCTATCCATGCTGGCCCTTGCGACGGGCTCGACCGCCGCCATGAGGGTGATCGTCCGCGTCAGCTTCAAGCTCGACGCTGTCCGCCCCTCGGAACCTTCGATCAGCTCCGGTACCTTGAGCTGGACCTCTCTGGGCTTGATTTCGACCCAAGAATGTGTCAGTCGTCGGAGAGGAAGTTCACGTTCCGCGACTCTGTGAGTCGCTGGAGCGTTCAGTCTCTGGTTTACCGCTTACTCCGACGGAAGTGCGACTGGGTAGCGGGGGCATCTGGGCAAGAAAGCGATAGCTTACGGCTACCTTCTCATAGCAACAATACATTGAGCTCGGACTGCTCGGCGCTGCTCGTTCTGTCGATGCAGCACGAAATGTTGCAGATATAACAATAAGCACGCGCCCGCGCGGTGATACAAACCATCCGGACCTTGGCTCACGAGCGCAGGGTCACCCCAGACTGCAGACAGCGAGGAGACCTTGGCACCCTCGGGCAGAGTCGTTGAGGCCCTGATACGATTGCTCGCCTTGCAGGCCCATGCATGCAATGGATTGGAATATAGCGGGGGTTTGGCTTCGTCTCAGGGGACTCCCCGTTTCGGTTGAAGTTATCGCATGGCGCAAAGATCTGAGGTATAATGTCAGTCCTGTCGCGCGAGCAAGCAGTAAGAAACCGGGCTCTTTGTGGTAGAGATCAGTGAAACAACATTGTTTACACCGAGCGCGGCTTTCTCTCGGGGTCAGGAACATAGCTTTGCAGTGTCCGATGTTCTGCCTAGTTACGATGGTCAGGACTGCGTCCTACACCGCGGCGCTGTGCAAGAAACGCTCGTATCAACCTAGGCGTGGCCTGTTTACAATGAACGTCTGTAGCCGCGTCGACATAGGAACACAATGCGGTCCACCAGAGAGGTCATTTATGGGCTGGATAGCAGGGAGATGAGTACAACGTGGGTGATGGAATGGGAGCAATTAGCGTGAGGGAAATAGCGCAAAGGGCGGTGGCAGTACGGGCCTGCCACGCGCGCGTCGAATTCAGATGATCGACGTGTCCGCCGTCCTCCAAAATACGTCTGCCACCTCATCCCTCCCGTCTTCTCCCACCTTGTTTGTAGAGCTCAAAGTCTCCTCGTCCTCTCATTTGCTTCTGTTCTCCCGTCGGACCCGGGCTGTTCGCAACATCATCGACGAACTGGTTTCTAGACTTGACTGTCCGCCCGCGCCTTCCCCAATCCAACAAACACGCCCGACTTGAACAATGTCTGGCATTCACTACTCCGTCGTCGTCCCCGCATACAGGGAGAACGGCAACTTACGTCCGCTTGTGACACGCATCTTTGGCGCGCTGTCCCAGGCGGGCTCCCCCGTCAGCCCGCACGAGGTCGAAGTCATCGTCGTAGATGACAACTCGCGAGACGGTTCTGTCGAGACCGTCGACGACCTCCGGCGCGAGGGCTACAACGTCCGCATCATCGTGCGGACAACGGAGCGCGGCCTCAGTAGCGCGGTGGTCCGCGGCTTCAGAGAGGCGCAGGGCGACAACATGTTGTGCATGGACGCGGACTTGCAGGTATGCATGTATTCCCATCCTCCTGTCTCCTGCTCCCCTGCGATTGCACTGCGTTTACTCAAACTGTGGCAACGCGTAGCACCCCCCTGAATACGTCCCCGCCATGCTCGCCTCCATGTCACCTACGAAGCAGTTCGCGCTTGGAACGCGGTACGCGAAGGGCGTCGCGATCGACGAAGGCTGGCCGCTCTACCGTCGCGTCATCTCTAACGGCGCGCGCCTGCTCGCGCTCCCTCTCACGTCCGCAAGCGACCCCATGTCAGGTTTCTTCGGAATCCGCAAGGAAACGGTACGTGTTACCGTCCGGTCTCCTCCCCCTGTCATGCCCGTCCATCTTCGCGCGTCTTACGTGTTCTCGCCCGCCCTAGTTCTTGAAGGCGCGCAATCTGAACTCTGACGGGTTCAAGATCGCGCTCGACCTCCTCGTGAAATGCAACATTCCCGCCAAGGCGATCGCGGAGGTGCCGTTCTCTTTCGGCGTGCGCGCCGAAGGCGAGTCAAAACTTACGGGCAAGGTCATGATCCGCTACCTCGAGCAGCTCGCGGAGCTGTACTGGTACCGCCACAGCGGCCTCGTCATATTCCTCGCGATCTTCTTGTTCGTGCTGTTCGTGTTCTTCGCGCAGACGCTCCTGAGCTGGTACGGCGGGTTCGACGACCAGTCGCAGGGCAGGTACTGAACGATGTGCCCGTGTTTCCGTCAGGAGGGTTGGGTGAGGGATGCGATTGTTGAAACTCCATTAGATCAGTTGGATGTTCGGAGGGTGTATTGTCCCTGGTCGATGTGTGTACCGATACGAGTAACGTTATTGCCTGTTCTTTCTCCGCGTCATCCAGTTTCTGTCGACGTTTCACAGACCTCCACAGCAGTCCGCCGACCCATTGACGAGCCACCAAGACGACTGCGTCTGAAGTTTGCGAGCAGTGACTATCGTGGCAGGATGCGAGTCTCTGGTCAGGAGGCCCAACGTGAAGGTGCTGGTGTCCACGGCTCTCCTGTGGACTTGGTTCCCCCTCCAGACGCTTCCGCGACCTTACCTTCGGTGTCGGGTTCCTGTACAAGCAAATCCGCGCACTTGCAGAAAATTTCCTCCGCTATTATCAGCGGCAAGGTGCCGGCTGCCACTGATCGGGTCAGTGGCACGTCCAAAGCAGCCGTCCGATCTCACATTTCCCGCAGGCAAGAATGCAGTGTGCTCGCGATCGACTGCGGCTTGTGTGGCTGTAGGTGGAACAATATGAACCGCATGCATTCCTCGGAAGGAACGAAGTACGCCGCATGAGGCACCAAGGAAATCAGACGGCATACAGCAGGGACGACGTGTCCCTCCGTCGTTTCGCCTCTCGAGCTCTTCACGCACGAGTTTTGGTACACGGCCGGCACCGGGCCATTGATCAGGTCCACGAACCCCGTCGCTCTCAACCACCTCGTCCGATCCGCGGCGATTGCTCTCAAACTCATCACTTAAGCTCTCGAAGATACGAAGACCACAGCAGAATTATATTTCGCTTCGTCGAGAACGTGGCCACCTCAGACGGCCCGCGTTTTAAACAAGACCCAAGGGTCGAAGCGGTTGAACGCTTCACATAAGCTTCATCACCCCTGGCAGCTGGCTGTCCACCGCGACATGGCCGAAGGCGCATCAGGCTGGTTGCCGTGCGGTGCGCGCCACACCGATTGAAGGATTGTTTTCTACCCCATCCCGCAAAGTTCTCTCCCAGACCGGCCTCGCGGAGCTTGTCGACCCTGTGTGGAGAGTGAGTCGCGGATTAATCACGTACACATCGCATACTAGACCTATCTTGACATCGGACTCCGACAAGCGGACAGAGTGTTAGTTCAAGTGTTCGCTACATGCCTCCGAGGAAGGCCCTTCGCAGATGAAAATAGATGTCAGGATCCATGCTAGTCACCACACCCACAAACTGATACCTGTGCCTCCCCGAGGCTCGCAGGTGTGCAGTGCCGTAAGTGAGCACACGAAAATCGGAGGGCTCAAGAAACAGTCTTGCATTGTGCAGCGTGGTGTTACATAGCATCTTGTTTGGGGTAATGCATACGTACCACCAACCCTCGTCTTGACCCCGCGGAACTCGGTGGGCCGCCATCTGTGTGGAACCATGCGGATGCACACAATATGACATGATCACGGCGCTGCGCCGGATATTTGTTTGAACTGCAGCGTATTTGACGGGTGACGTCCGAACCACAAACCTGTAGGAAAAAACGAGGGTTCTGACAGGAGTAGGGAAGATTAGAATGGTACCCACAGCAACACAGTTCTGACCCCTAAAGAGGAACAACGCCCCCACTAGCCATCCAGTAGCACACGCCAGTGGCGTACCCCATCGCGTGCTCATGTACGTTGTGCTGCAAGGCGAATGGAGCTTCACTGAAGCTGAAGTGACTCACGTCGAGGTGTCGGCATTGTGCGTGACCTAGCGCGGACCTGCGCGAAACGGAGCGGTGTATACTGGATTCACCGACACCGTGATGGTTCGCGGCGCTCCAGACCGTGCTCTTAGGGCGGCCCGGCCAGCATGACTTTGAGCAAGTCCAATTAGCGAGAAGAGCGTCGCAGGCACGGCGAAACGTCGTGTCGTGTCGTTGCTGTTCCGAAGTAATTACCGCACCATTGAGACACGTCTGCGCCCTGGTCGAAGCGCCAGGATTCTGTCGAATCCGACGTCGGACACAAGTACTCAACACGAAGATAGAAGGCGCCCACGAAAGCATACGCAAGTGGAAGAGCACTCTCCGAGAATATATGACGATGGGTTAGTCCGAGCAGAAGCGCATCGGCTCTAGTGCGGCACACACAGGCTCTGCGCGACCCACGCGACGGGCTCTGCGCAGCACAAGTCGAGAGTTCCCCGGAGACGGTCTGGCTTTGTGTCTTCTTGTGCCCCAGGTGCACCTGGAAACGGACCTACTGCATGCAGCAGCGTGGTCGTCTATGACGAGAGTTGTGTGAGCGACCAAACATCGACTGCTTGACTCACGTTGTAGTCAGCAAACTTCTAGGGTGCACGGCACCCGTACTCGAGCCAGCGGCATGGCGCACGGGGAGACTCCGTATCCCCATACTCCAGGTACTCTCCCTATTCTGCGCGAGCTGGAAGGTTCCATAGAGAGACCGAGACCTTCCACGGACAGAGGTTTGGATCATTTGAAGCTTACAGTTTCCAGGGCCTGCGACGAGTACGCGACGCGCAACCCGGCTGGTGCCGTTAGCGAAGCCGCAGAAAGCATATCAGCAAGTACACCGCACATCGCCCGCCGCGTATCGACCATCGAGCACCGGATGCCGTACACCTCCACGGCCCATCAGGGCACGAAGCCCAGCGCGGTCGGCAAGCCGCATTTTTTCATTGTCGGAACAAGCGGAAGAAGTGCCGACTCGAGGCCCGCACCCCCCCGCGCGAGTTCCCACCGTACTTGTCCGCATTAACAAACCACCTCCCGTCCCCACGCGGAAGGCGAGGCGGCTCGCTGCCCAATGGCACACCCAGAGCCAATGGCGTGCAGAACGTCGTCGTCGCGCGGCGGTCGAAGGCCCGGAGATTGCAGCAGCTGCGTCGCTGCCGTCACCGTCTCGCCGGGCGTGGGTAGTGCGGCATTGGGCATCGGCGGTGCCACCAGCCACCCCCGCCAGCCGCCAGTCGGACCCCCAGCCGATTCAGCAGCAAGCGGCGGGGGCAAGCAGGGGGGAGGGGTCCAGGGAAGGACGCCGACGCGCTGTCGTGCGCTGTCGCGCGCCCTGGCGACCATCCCTCACGGGAGGGATCGCAGCCCCGCTTCGGGTTCCCAGTTCGGGTCCCTCGCGTTCCAGGCCTGACGCCTGCGGACCGCGGCCGCCGCTGCATGCCAAGGCACGGATGCCGCCAGGCACCCGCACGCGCCTCCGGGAGCGCGTGCGACAGCGGGGGCGGGACTTCGGGAGCGAGGGTCGGGCGAGGGTCGCGCGGCGCGCCGCTGGCTTGCGTCCAGCGTCGGGCGCATTCTTGCTGACGAAAGCATCGAAGCCGGAGGGCCGCGAACGCGACGTAGCCGATGCACGCAGCGAATGGCTGGCCGTGTGAACCCGCGCCGGAGACGTCGTGTGGCATTTCCCATGGGGCAATGGCGTCGCCTCGGGCGAACATCGCTCGGCGAAGGGCATGCAAAATCGAGGGTTCCCAAAGGTGTCCAGGCGAAACGGGGAGACGACAACAGCTACCGAGCGGTGGGCGTCTCAGGGGAGGGAGGGTCGACCTGGAATGCGCGTGTGAGTCCTGTGGGTTCTGATAGCATTCGAGGAGGACGATCATGGAATACTCACAACACCGTGTGGAACTCAAGGGTCGCATGTCTGTGGGTGCGCTGTGAATTCCTAGGACTGTGGTCATTGCTGGAAGAGTGTCTTGCGTTGCGGATGGAAATCTGTTTCCCGGAGACCCGCAATGTATCAATTCTACACTCGTCTCGTGCGCATAGTTGCCGGTCCGGCCGTAGGTGTGTGCGCCGGGGCTCTTCCTCCTCCTGATGGTCAGATTGCTATATGGAGGGGGGTGAGCGTCGCGATGTCGACGAGGTCACGAGAGGAATAGATGTGGAAGCAACGACTTACACGTCCGTGCTTGCATGTACAGCAGACAAGCCTCCTTCCGGATGCATCAACGTTCCGCACCACACCTGCTCGTTCGGGTGATCGCAGGGACGCCCAGAGGCTGAAGGTTTCGACGCGTTCAGATCGATCCCCTCCTACGTACATCTGCATCTCTCGCTCTTCTACCGCCGGCAGGGCGCGCATGCATGCATGCGTGCATGCATGTAGCAGCCAAGCATGGTGATCTCCTGGTCGGCCAAGCATGACGTGGAGAGAAGTATTCGATACTTGCATATCTCGACGCGAAGACTGGAACCAGCGCAGAATAGGTTCGAAGAGGCGGCGGAGTCAGTCCTGGAGCCGGGTTCTGGCTGATCACCGTCTCCCGTGTGTGTCCGTGATGCCTGTGGTGTCTGTCACCTACTCAATGGTGTTCGCTTTTGCTGTCATGTTCGTACGGCGGCGATCCGCTGCGCCCTGGAAGGGCGAGCCATGGGCTCGCCCCGCACGCCCGCAAAGTCCGCAGAATGCCCGCCTCCGGGAGTCCATCGAGGGTCGAGAAGTTGAGCACGAATCGCGAAGACGGTAGCTACGTGACATGCACCTGGAGCGCGGGCGGCTCGTCGGGCCTCGCGTGCCTCGTGCCTGCGTGCGAGAAGTCGAAGGCGAACTCGA
Organism: Dichomitus squalens LYAD-421 SS1; assembly: GCF_000275845.1. NCBI lineage: Eukaryota > Fungi > Basidiomycota > Agaricomycetes > Polyporales > Polyporaceae > Dichomitus > Dichomitus squalens. The sequence continues at coordinate 424,241 of NW_006766888.1, forward strand.
AGGCGGGCGAAGGTTAGCTCGAGCAGAGCAGAGACAGATGCCGAAGGCGGACGTGCGAGGAAGGCTCCAGGAGACCCTAGCAACTGCGCCGTCGTCGTGCTCCGCGACCTCTGCGTCCGGGGGAGGTGGGAGGGGAGAGCTCTTGTGCGTTCTGTCCGGCTTGCTTGCGTTTCAGGTTCATGCGTCCAGCGAGTCTTTCGTCATCGGGGGGGTGGCGCACAGGCAAGCTATTACGGGAGCGTTCCGGCACGCGGCGCGGCGCAAGTGTAGGGCTGGTCAGTGCTAGAACCAGCGGACGGCACGCTGCTGCACTAGGCTTGCCCCGACTCGGGGCGCAGGAACCTACGGCGCGCAGAGGAGGTGCTCAGCGTTCGGCGGCAGCGTGCGCAGCAGCAGCAGCAGCAGCAGCAGCAGCAGCACAAGCTTGGACGCGAGCCCGAGCAGACCGAGCACGGGCTGATCGAGGCGCGGCTGTGGACAAGCTCGAACGGCACAGCTTTGTCAACGTTTGTGCGCGCGGAACAACACCCACATGCACCAAAGCGTGGCGGTCAGGAAGGAATTGAGCCCAGCCGGCCTGATAGCGTTCAATGTGAACGCTGACCTCGAGCATTGATGATGATCGCTCCGAAGGCGGCGCGGCCGGATTTGCTTGTGCTGATTGTCATGTCCGCACGGGGATGGCGGGGTGGCACTGGCAACTTGAAGGTTCGAGGAGCTTGTCAGCGAGCACCGCAGCGGGGACCATCGGGCGATAGATCTCGAATTGCCTGCATGTCATGAGCATGAGCACGTCAACGCGTACCGGCGCCTCGGGCGAGCGCAATTGTTTGGGTGCTTGCGAGGATATGATCATGCATGCGTGCGTGCACGGGCGAGTCGGTCGACCCAGAGCCTGGATAACGGCGCTCACCAGTATATGCCTCGGCTCGTGGGGCGGCGCCGCCTGTCAAATCGAGTTCTGGGTGCAAGGTTTGGATTGACATGATGGTGGAGAGCGTTTAGAGTACGCTACTACTGCCTCGGCGCCAGAACTTGGACGTTCCGCTAGACTGGAGCGACGCTGATGGATAGATGATACGAGAGTCTAGAGAGGCACCACTCGAAGGGTCGCCCATATGAGGCAGGCAGCCTTCCTCCCGAACAAGCGTCGCGCTGCGCCGTTCGCCCCGTCATGTGCATCCGTCAGAACCATTAATGGGTGGCACTCCGGAAGCACTGGCGCGCGCACCGGCAGCTGCGTGAGATGGATATGGGTGGTCGGCGGCGCGGCGGGGAAGGAGGGGCGCTGGCGTACGTGAGCGCGAGAGGGAGCCGTGACTTGCTGTGTCGGGTCGCCACGCTACGCAGCGCCCGGTCGATTGCATTACTTGCGGCGATCAGACTCTGCTGGAATAGGGGCCAGAGGCGGAACAGGCGGGACAGGCAGTGCGCCTGTCAGAATGGTCCGTATTGTCGTGAGAGGTCTCTCGTCGAATCTGCCCCGAGGCGCGAGACGCAAGGCGAGACCCAGCTTGGTGTCGATCGGCACGTCCGTGGTCGTGGTTACGCCGGTGCGCAGGGAGTATTTCCGGAAGGGGGAGAGGGGGAACGCAGCGGCGGGAGGGGCGGCATGTGCGTTTACGCTTTCTGTTAGATTCCCGGGGATCTTCTGACGGGTTGGGCAGTGGGATGGCAGAATGAATGGTGAAGAGGGGAACAGAAGACGAGGCCTGAAGATTTGGGGAAGGCCCTAGGTTACGTTGAGAGGTTGCCATGTCGTAGAGCGTCCTCTGCACGCGACATCCCGGCGAGTGTTCTGGAGGCTCAGAAAGTGTGGAGGTGGCATGCAGGTGTCCGCCGGCTGTCGCATTTGTACATGCCGCCGGCAACGAGGCAGGAATCGGCGGATCGGCGATAGCAGCCGAGATAAGTTGCCGGATTTGGGCCTGGGCTGGCCCGAGCTCCAGGATGGGTCAGCGCCGGTTCCTGATGAGGAGAAATCGTAGATGAACGGCTGGCCGGGCGGACGGACGGCTGTCGGGCGAGCTCTGGCACGTCGCGCGCTCTGCTTTTCGCTCTCGTCTATGCGCGACGTCGGCTCGCGGCGCGTGGGAGGAGCTGGCCCGTCGCGAGGGGCACCACCTGCTGTTGTCATTCCTTGCTCGGTGGGAGGATAGAGGACGAAGCCAGACGGAGAGAGTCCGAGGACGAAAGACAATTGCGGCCAAACAAATGGCAGCCCAGCCTCAAACCTTGACTTGCAGTGCCCATCATTCTTTGGGCCATCGTTGGCCAAGAGAGCAGCACAGCTCACGTACGAGGTTCCCCGAGCAGCCCAGCTGGTGGACGGTGCTCGCGTAGAGGAGTGTGCAGTATAAAGGCGCGTGTCCCGCTGGCTGGGCCCGTGTTGCTCACATCGGGAATAAACAGCATCGCGCGCCTGTGCTCGCTCGCAAGCGATCCGCCGTGCTTATATCTGCCCACTCTCGCCAGCTCACCCCGTCCTCGTCCCAGTAAACGAACGGCTCAAGGCCACGCCTATCTCTTCTCGCCCGGCGCGCACTTCATCACCAGCACACACCCAGTCCGTCCACGCTAGCCGCCGCCGCCGTCCCCGATGCCTGCCCGCCGCACAGCAGCCCCCCGCACCCGCACCCGCCTCGCCACGCTCGCTGACGTCCCCGAGGAGATCCTCGAGCGCATCCTCGCCCTCATCCTCGTTCAGTCTCCAGAGCCCTCGCGGGCTTCCTGGCATCCCTACCAGACGCCTCCCTCCACCCTTCCGAACGTGATCTCCCCGCTGCTCGTCTGCCGCGCCTGGTTACGTATCGCGACCCCCGTCCACTACCGCCATCCAGTCCTCCGCACCCCGCGCCATGTCGAGCTCCTCCTCCGCGCCCTGCGCTACACTCCCTCGCTCGCGCCGTGCATCCGCAGCCTCCACCTGCACGCTACCTCTCCCGCGCTCCGCGACCTCATCCCCCTGTGCTCGAACCTCGACACACTCGACGTCACCGTGGACAACGCCGACTCGACGCTGACCGTCACGACTGGCGTGATCCCGGCGGCAGACGCTCTTAGCCGCGACCGTGGCGTGGTGCAGTTCTGCGAGGCGTTTGCGAAGACGCGCCGCGTCCGACACCTCGTCATCCGCAAGAACGCGTATCTGACGCAGCCTAATGCAATCTACATCTTCGAACAGCTCGCGAAGGCCATGACGCGCTGGCACAAGCTGGTGAGTCGCGTTCGATCTGTTTCACTGCGTCGTGCGCGCATGTCCGAGAATGGACTGGTAGCAGATGAGCGACGGACAGGAAGATGGGTTCTGCTGCGTCGAGCTTCGCTGGTGTTCTCGGACGGGAGGAATTGGCAGGGATTCGATGTGTGATGATTGACGTAACTGACGGCTTCTTGCAGGAAACGGTGAACGTCGCCTTCCGGCTCAGCCCCTCTCCCGCCGCGAGCGCGCTCACCAAGGCGCTCGCGACGCTCCCCCGGCTGCACACGCTGAGCACGATGTTGCCCGCGGTGTGGAACACGACTCTGCTTGACGTGCGTCTCTCCGCTTTCTCCGTCCTTCTCCTCTTCTCCCCCTCTGCTCCCTATCTCTCCCACATCCGATCGGACGCGCTGCCCCGCTCCCCTGGCTTCCGTCCTTCCTAATCCACGCACTCCTTTCTCTTAGCGCGTCGTCCTGAAACGCATGCCACGATGCTGACCCTTCTGATCTCCACAGATCGCGCAGAACCCCGCGCTCAGCCGTATCGTCCTCGACCCCGCCCCAGAGCTCGCCGGCGCACACCTCTTCCTCGCAGAGGCCAAGCGCCACCCCCACCTCGTCCAGCTCATCCACGCCGGCAGCCCCCCGCCCTCACCCTACCCGGGCCACGCCGGCGTCGCTGCCAGCTCTCGCGCGCGTGCCGCCAGCGCCGTCGTCGTGGGCAAGGCCCCCATGTCCATGTCCATCGCGCCCTCGCCGTTCGCTACCTGGAGCTACGAGCGCGACGTCCCGCCCCCCGCGTGTCCCCCCGCCTCGCGTCGGCCCAGCCAGCCAGGCTACGCCTCGGGGTCGCTTGTCGGGCCCTCGGCGTACGCGCCTGCGCCCGTCGCCGCACCCAGCGTGTCGTATCCTGGGCCGGGCATGCAGTACCCGCACCAGCAGCAGCATCATTACGTCGCGGCCGCGCATCAGTACCCGGCGGCGCACCACCCCGGCCAGTATTCTGCGTTCGGCACGAACGCCTACCCAGCGAACGCTGCCGCAAGGATGCAGCCGTCGATCGTAGGTGGACAAGCGTCGAGGCGGAGCGCGCCTGGCGGCCGCCGGATGACCGCGTCGTGAACGACCCGCGGTCCCCGTGAGCCAAACAAAAAGTTCATGCGAGAAGGGAGAACGGACGTTCGTGTAATGATACAATTGGGCCCCCCCACGGTGACATGCTTCTTGGATTGGATTGCTCGTGCTGACCATAGCGGACCCTCCCCCGTCGTCGTCGTCTGCACACTCACTACCTGCACAGGACCCGCTGCTGTACATATGTATAACGTCGTTTAATACCCGTAATGCCCCCCGCATCGGTACCCCCCTTGGCATGCGGGCTCGTTAGCAGTCGCTCGTCGCTGCCCGCAGTCCCCCGCCACATGTCTCATACCCTTCGCCTCGTCTTCATGTCCCATCACGTTTTGCTACGGACGAACTCGGACCTCTCGCGCTCGCCCGCCTGCGGGGCGGCGCTGCACCACCCCTTCTTTTGTTTACGCCTCAGTTATTCAGGATTCTTTGCGGACTATAGACGAACCCCAGATACGCTCTCCGGTAGGCAGCAAAAAATGTACGGTACCCCTCGCTATTCGCTGCTGCGCGGTCGGACTCGGACGGGCGCGCGCCGCCGTATACCCTCTCGTAATATACCTTCCGCACCACGGACCCGGGCTCCAGAAGACGTCGCGCACGGACAGAACACGCAAAGCTGGGCACCGCGCGACATGTGCACGAAGACGAAGTACGGAGACGGGCGGGCTTCTGCTCCCGGCGCATGCCTGCTGTCACGGGGAGCCCGCGCACAATTGAGTTGCGTGTGCGCAGCGGTCGGGTTCCGCGGTTCGGGGGTTGAATTGTGACACTAGTGCGGGTTCGCGATGTCCTCCTGGGAGAGAGGAATGGTTTTGGCATTCGTGTTGGGAGGGGGCGCATTCAGATAGAGAGCCTGCAACGGTCGCAGACGACGGCACTCGAGATTGGCCGTGGGCGTCCTCATCAAGAGCACAGATAACCTGGTGATAGATACACGCATAATTGCTATGGTCACGCCAAGAGACTGGACAGACAGACCCCGCCCAGCTCAGTCGCTGAGCCAAACGAAGCTCGACCGCGTCGGGACGTCCGTGTTCGTCGCCACGATCTCCAGGTCCGCGCCCCCGTTCGTGCGCCGGAGCACGACCGTCCCCGCGCTCCCCGCGACCCCCGCCGCGACGACGTACTCGTTCTCTGGCCCCCCGCTGAGCTGCATCCCGCGGATCTGGTCGAGCCCCGTGAAGACGTGCTTGACGAGCGCGAGCTGCGGCTCGAGCGCGAAGATCGCGATCGCGTCCCCGCGCGGGTCCTGCGCGCCGACGTTCCGGTTCGACGCGTACAGGAACGCCTGGGTGAAGTTCGAGCCCGGCGCCGGGGACGCCTCCGCGAGGAGGAGCTCCGCGGCGGCCATCGACGCGCCCGCGGGGAGCCCGGGGGGCACGATGGAGAGGTTCGCGGCGAGCGGCGCGGCGGGGACGGACGGGTCGGCGGGGATCGTCTGCTGCGTGAGCGTGGAGGCAAGCTCGTGGATCGTGTAGAGCTGGTCGCCGCGCACGACGATGTGCCGGGGGCCGGAGCCGGCGGGCTGCTCGATCTCGCCTTGGACCTTGAAGTTGCCTGCGGGGCCGTCGCGCACGAGGCGGTGGATGGTGTCTGCACCCTGTGGAGGTGGATGACACGGTCAGATTGGCGTGGCTTGCAGCTGTACAAGAAAGGTCGTCGGAAGGTCGTGTTTCCGTATCATGGCTACGTCAGCCGTGGTCCTGCAGAACAACCCGGATACACATCCATATCGACTCTAGCCTCCATTGTGGCGCTAAGTAAGATTCAAACCTAAGACGGATCGACACAACTCTGGCAATCGCGCCGGTTGGAGATGGCGAGCATCATGCGCCCCCCCAATCATCCGGTCGGAGCGGCGACCCTGTGATAGATACGATCCTCTCGCTTCGGTCAGATGCCTCCCTCCGAGCGCATCCGTACTGCGACAAACATAGTCTAGCAGGACGATGGTCATCTGGACGCATCTCACGCTCCGGCGTTCGCAGCCATGTTAGCACAACACAAATGCTACAAGCAGTGCTTAGTGGCCGCCACCCGCCCAAGCCCAGTTTATGCGGCCCAGGGCAGCCGAGTAGAGCGCATGCACGCAAACATAGGAGGACATATGCTCACAGCCAACAATCGTCATGCTCCGCAGTATGGTGTGTCCAGTAGCATGATTACGAAACAGGGCACGTACCAAGTCAGGGACAAAGACCTCCGAGCCAACCTCGAGCGCCATGTGTGGGTGCGAGACCGCCGGGGACGGGGGCGCCGGGAATGTGATGACTGGTGCGCCAGAGACAAACTGCGTCGGATCCTCCTCTGTGGGCACGATGACCCCGTTTCCTGAACCGAACTGTGGTAAAGTGTGAGACCGTGTATACTGCGCTCCCACCCAAGCACCGGTGGCGCAGCACTACTACAGGAATGGGTGGAATAGAAGAGGGTGGTACATGTGGACGTGGATGTCGACATATGTGGATATGTGGGGACGAGAAAGACGGAAGGCAAGGAGACTGACGTTCATGCCGGCAACCTCGCCAGTAGACAGAGGAACGGCGAACGCAGGGCCATTCCCACCAGACGAGACGGTGGCGAGTGCGTCTGTAAGGAGGCCGTCATTTTTGATAACAAACGACTGCAGGCCCCCCTCGGTGTTCTCATTCGTGGCGCTATTCATGGGGTTAGGGATGTATGGCGCGGCACCACAAAACCAGAGCTCACTAGAGAATGCTCTGGTTGGTAGGGTGAAGCGCAATCCACGATGGGTTGGTACCAGTGGGCGACTGGCCGACGACAGAAAGCGCGCCAGCATCAGAGTTGAAGAGATATGTCACGATAGCAGACGAGTAGCCTCCGGCAAGAATGGTGAAGTTGACCATGGTATTATGAATGCGCCGGGCAAAGAAAGACGAGAGTTGGGCTTGAGGGGTTGAGTATGGTGAAGCAGTAGAGTGTATAAGTACTGTCAAAGTCGTCAGGCGTACAGAACACCAGGTCCTGGAATACGCGGATCGTCGTAGGAAGTGAGGGAGCCAGAAGAAGCAGTGAGGGAAACCAAAAGTTTTTGAGTGTCCATTTGAGATCACCCGATCGCTATTGTGATGACGCTTTGTTGCGTCCGCGTAAGCCATTCGTTGCGAGGACTTGAATGTCCCATACTGAGTCGTCGCCTAGATCATCATAAGATCATGGAGTATGGACAGCATTGTTGTTCCATCTGGCGCGTCGGCAGGCGTCCCCATACTTACACTTGGAATCGATACCTCACATATCGGCTGTTACTTCGTATTGCTCCCTTCGGTGTGAGTACGGAACTTGCATGTTGTGCCGCGGAATTGCGAAAGATCCAGCATGGGTTGCCAACAGTCCTGGTGGAGAGGCGTGATAAAAGACGATGGCTGGCGGTGACCAACGCACCGCCGCCGCGCCATCGCAACCACTCCATCACGAACGTGAGGCGTTACGCCTCCCGTCACGCTCCGCAGAGAGCGTGACCGCGCCCGCGTCTGCGAATATTGTCCGAGCTGCGTGTCTCGGCGACCGACAAGTCAGGTTCTCCTCCCCCTGCCTTCTCATACCATTCGTCGATACAAGTCATCTCAGTCTTACGCCTTAAGATTAGAGTGAGGTTGTCGGTCGAGGACCAAATCAACGGCGCAAACAAACCGTATAGACATCCTTTCCATTTTCCGAAAGAAACACGAGAACACAATGCTAGTGCACTAAGGAACGCACAACGAACACGAAACGGTCCGCCAGGAATTTGGCCATACCCTCCCTTCAAGTCATCCGGCAAGCAGTCGCATCAAGTCGACACGCCTCCCTCGCCCTCCAATTCATGATCGACCTTTCCGTCGTCCGATGCCTGCCTAGCTCCGCTCGCCTCTCCGTTAGGGCACGCCTCCGGCCCAGCCACGCCACCCTCCGAATCGAGCATCCCAACGCGTGCATCGTCGAGGACGCCACAGACGCCGCCTCCCCCTCCCGCACCCTCGGCCTCGTTGTCCTGCGCGCCCTGTTCATCGTCAGCGCCTGACGCCTGAAGCCCGTCTACCTGGACCGACTCGGGCGACGTGGGAGATGTGTCCTGCGGCGTCTCGGTGACGACTTCGACGCGCAGGAAGTAATGCGACGGCGCCGCAAAATCGAAGCTGAGCTGCATGGTGAGTTGCCTTGTCGGGAGAGCGAAGGCAACTTTCTCTATGAGCAGCGACGCATTCCATGACCCATCTGGATCACACCAATCCGACCACTGCACAGAGCTCGGCTCCACTTCCACTCCTCCGGCTAAGCCAGAAGCGGGTCGCAATATACTGACAGTCGCCTTGATTCGCAACCAGCGACGATAGTTGTAATCACCCTCGAAAGTATACTGATACTCTACGGTAATCATCTGGTCGTCGTTGGCAAGCGTGAGCCAGTAAGTGGTTGGATGGTCCTCGTCCGGCCCTTGGAGTTCCGCTGTGTACCCTTGGGCACGTAGAGCATCACGAGTCTCCTTCAACAGCACCAGATTGAGAGTCTTGTGCGGGCGACGGAGAACATCCCTTGATAGCGGGGTAGTACGCTCCGGCTGAGATATATACACGGTCTTCACCTGGATGTGCTCGCGATAACGCTCAATGGTTGCCGGCGACAAGGGGAAGATGTCCGGCCATACAGCACCGCGTTGTGGTATAGGCATGACCGCCATAAGACCTTGGTACAAGTATTCCACGCCAGACTCAGAGGGAGGGATGACGCAGGCCTGCCCGAGAAGAGCGCCAGGGTAGTCGTCGTGTTCGCACCCGAGGATGACCAGGTACCAGTGGGATTCTTTGTCATCATGCTCTGCGGGCTGCTGAGGGAGTGCAAGGGAAAGCGGTATGACGGGTAGCTTGGTGCGGATGCCGTGCGGGGTGAAGGTGTATTCGGGAGCTGGAAGGTCCGTGAGCTCTAGCCGACGGAACACGTCGTCGTGAGGGATGGCTTTGATCTTCCCCCCCCCTTGCAAAGCTGCTGATGCGTGCGTCAAGCGGTGTTTCCCCTCTCTTCCGTATGGCGAACCACCGGACATTCTGTAGCGCCTGGATAAGGTCATGATCTGTGTCGAAGTCCTCATAGATATAGGCCTCCCAAGCGAAGAGGCTCAGGTCGGGAATGCGCCGCAAGATCTCCTCCTGTAGCCGCCGGAAAGCGCGCGCCCCCTCGCCGTAGAGCGTGGGCATGTTGATGTTGAAAATCCCCAGTAGCGAGTACGCGCGATCCTCTTCTCTCGTCGTTTCCCGCTGCGCTGCCCACGAGAGTCGTTGGGCCACGCTAAACTCGTCGAGCGACTTCGCGTGTATCAGAGCCCCCTCAGGGATGCCCGTGATCTCCTCGACGAGGTCAACAAGCGCGAGCTTCGTTCCAATCTGCGTCCAGTCCTCGGCGAGGAACACTACATCGAAGGGCGCGATGAGCTCCTGCAGCGTCCATCCGCGCTTATGCCACCGGCTCTCACGGAACGCGGATTGGTCGGCACGAGGGTCCTCGCCAGACGGGACGTCGGCAAGATAGGCATAGCACACCTCCGCGAGGCCGTACCACTTGTACATTGAGTTGATGGATTCGGTCAGTTCGGAGCTGCTCGTCTTGTCGATGCCGCAGGAATCGATCCAGAGGTACCGATGCCCGGCCTCGCGCGCCACCCTGCATGCGTCTCGGATCTTCGGCGACAGTCGAGGATCAGACCAGATAGACGTGACAGCGCTGGGAGTAGACACTGGTCGAGGTGTACTCGGTCGATGAACTGGGGATGAGTATGTGCTCTGAGGGGGAGATATCATGGGGGTCCCGGAGGAGCGCGAGCCGTGCCTTGTTAACAGCCGTACGCCACTACGGAGGTAATGATGGGCTTTGGTACATGGCCCCGATGCTGAGCGAAGTAGAGATTGACCAACGTCCCAAGACTTACGAACCAGCCTGCGAGCGAGGCGAGCTGGCAAGCCGAGGAGGTGTAGTCGGCCCTGGTCGTTGTACGAGCTCTGGATGAATCGAACATCCTGATACGACTGTTCGACGTTGTCCCACGTATGCGATAGGATTGCATATCCGGTCTCCTTGGGGTCCTTGTCCACAAATTGACCTGTCCACGTATTCAGCAGCCTCATCTTGGTGCGTAGTGCTCGGAAGGACAGGCAGTTACCTGGCGGCTGTATCAGCAGTGTGCACCTCGACACTCCAAAGATGTACATACGGTTGCTCAGCCAAATGCTGCCACCGTTGCGTGGAGTAAGGAATAGGCACGGGCAGTCGCGGAGGCAGCGCTAGTCCTGAATACGGGAAACGGTCAACTTGGACGATGAGACTGAAGATGCGGATGAATCACCTGGGGCAAGAGACCGAAACCTACCCGTCACCGTGAGTGGGTTGACGCAGCGTTTTATGCATTTCAGGCTCGCCTCGTGTCCGTCCCGGGCATGGCGGATGTTTCGGTGGAAGGAGGTCAGAGCATGTCCGCCCAGTGAGGATGGCTGGTGGTGACAAGGCAGCGCCCAGACGATCTGCCGTGCTGCCGCAACTTACGAACGCGATGCGTTACGCCCTCTCTCGTCACGCTCTGGGGAGCGCCAGAAAGCGTGACCGCGTCCGCTCCTGTGAATGTCTCTGCGCGTCTCGGCGGCGAGTCGAGCGTGGTTCTCAAGTTCACGCAATGCGCTTCCCTCTTTATCTTTTTCTCACCGATACCATATCCTCACCCTCACATCATGGCCAGCATGCAACTTCCCGTCGAGCTCTTCCAACTCGTCGCCGAACTGTCCTCTAGACCCACGCAAAAGACTCTCCTCCTGGTCTCCAAAATGTTTCATGATCTCGTTCTTCCTCTGCTATTCTCACGCATCACACTGATCTTTGGGATTAAGAGAAAACCCGAACGTCATTGGAATCACGAGGTACCATGGTCCGAAGAAGAAAATACGCAATTGAGGAAGTACAACGGCATGGCAACGAGCATCCTCCAGCACATGGCAGGAAACAGCGAGTTTGCTAAGGGAGTGAAGCAATTATCAATACGCTGGTACGAATCACCGCTCTCGCTATCGAGCGCGGGTGGATTGGGTGAGCAGGCACTCGAGGCGCGCATTCGCCGGGATCTTCACGCGTATACGTTGTAGAGGCTGTAACAGCAGCCTTGAACGCTCTCCCGTCGCTGGAATCTTTCGAATGGCGGGGAAACCTACTAGGCCTGATTCCTCGACACGCTGTAGAAGCGCTGCGAAGATGCCCCCACCTTCGTTCGCTCCTCATCTCGTATGCCCCGTTCTGTTCTCGGCCATCCTTGTTCTTACAACAATATCCATTACATCCACAGGCCGATGCAGTTCCTATGGCCTGAGCTTGTTGAGCTCCACGGGCTAAGAAAGATCACACTCATGCTCAATGTGAACGAATGGATCCCCAGTCTCCCCAATATGTCCCCGCACGAGCGACGGTGCTACGAAGCTTCTCTGCAGCTTGTCAACTCCAGCGCGCCATCCGTAGAAGAAGTCACCACCTCATATTGGATGTTCCCAGAGGAACCCCTCCCCAACTTGACAGCCGCCACGTTCTTGCGCGCGACAGGGGCTACGGGCCTCAGGCGGCTCACCGAGCACTCGCCGTCCCTGACTTCCCTCACGGTCACCGCCAACTCGTGGAACACCGACAACATACTCTCGGTCTTTGCGTCCTCTCCCGAGGCGTTTCACGTCCTGACGTCCTTCAAGTTCCTGGTGGAGTACACCAGCGAGATGCGCGACTGCGACGCAGACCCCGTGGTCGCCTTCCTCAAGAACAAGCGCCATCTCCGGCGCCTATATCTGGGACTGTGCTCCCGGCAGTCGCAGCCGGTGATCAGGCTGCTTCCCGAGCTCCCGAACCTGGAGGTGCTCGGTCTTGGATGGGGCGGGATGCAATTCTCGGCCGCACGGGCACAGGTGTTCGTGGACTGCCTCCCGCGCAACCTCGGTGCCCTCTTCATCAACGTCGACGAAGAGCAGGAAGCCCTGGACGCGTTCCTGCAGCTGGTAACGCTGACTTTGGTATGCTTGTGTACGCTTGTACTCACGTATCGCGCTCGCAGGTCAAGCAACGGCCCGCGCTGAAAGTGTGCTACATCCCCTCGCTCGGCGACCTCGCCTTGCACTTCATCAGGTCCGCTCTTGCCGACGCAGATAGTGCGCTGGACCTCCTCGGAACAGGGACCGAGCTATTCTACGCCTATCTCGCAAAGAGCAAGCAGCCTCAGCCCGTCGCGCACACCTTGTGCGATCCGCATCCGGACCCGAGTCTCACGCTAGCGGACTACGGACTGGACGACTGGCAATGGCTGGCGCAGCACAGACTGGACTTTGGTAAGACTTAGACTGCGTCATGGCGCGTGCGCATGGGATAGCTGACGAGAGGGAAACGTTTGCGCCGTAGGGCTCATGTCGCTCAACGTTCCCGCTTGCAGCGTGTGCGGAACCGCGCCGGCGTGCCACCGCCTGATAGACTGCGTGGATCTGCGTTCGTTGGAGGGGTCATGCTATAGCCTGGACTGGAGATCGTTCGGCTTGCATTGATAGGTGTGCGGCGTGGCGTCGTGGGGTGCTGGTAGGTTATATGCGTAAGCACGTGTTCGCTCCTTTGCGAATACCTGACATTCTTAGTAGTTCACCGCCCGTTAGGTTTGCGATAGATGGCCATGTCGTTGTAAGATTCTGGACAAGATGCACTTTATAACGAAGCTGTCCTCTTCAAATATCCACGCATACTGTTCGGTTTCCGCTGCAAGTGCACTGTCAAGGAAGCCGTAGATGCTCTTCTCCATTCGGTGCGCTGCAATCCTGTCCATCTCTTCAGCCTGGACGCTCGCGTTCTCATCTCTCGCATCCAGCCATTCGGCGCTCCATCTATATCCGAGTTGAGCTTGCTACTTAGGTCTAAGAACCAGTTCGGTTCGAATTCGGCGCGCACGTGGCATATTCGTACCGCCCTCGCGCTGCGCAACGGAAGCTTCCTCTCATCCAACTACTGCGTTTTGCCTCAGCAGTCTGCTGCAGACGCGCCGTGGCCTAGAAGGCGAGCATTACATGTAGTACGACGAACGCGCCCTACATATCACTCCTACATCTACGCGCTCCCTGCTCAGAGTGAAACGAAGAGTATTCAAGTGATATTACCGACGGTCATGCGCGCAGAGCCACTGTATCCGAGAAACGATCTTATAGTACACTGCAATATTGCTGCGTGCTGCCGGATGTATGTGTGTTGAGGTGAGCAGTTGATCCGTGTCCATATGCCCGCTCAACACATCAATGGTAATTGATAACCCTTTACATTCACGACAGACCACAATAACCCGGTCACCCGTTGGAATACATGCACATTCATACGATCCTATCCCACAGTTCAATCTCCTCGAAAAATTTTCGAATTTCCGCTGAGAACGAAATCGCCAAATGATTAGTCTCGACACCCAGGCGACCATACTGACGAGAAGTGGCAGCGCTCACCATCCTACGGGAGCAGGGCGAACGAGTCGAACGTGAACCCGTTGAGATTGAAGCACTCGTTCACCGACGGGACCTGCGTCAGCGACGGGCACCCTGACTCTCCGATTTCGACCGCGAACGGCAGACCCTGGCCGCTGGGCTGCAAGATCGCGACGGAGATCCCGGAGAAGTCGGTAAAGAAGCACTCGTCCTCGGCGAGGCCCGCCAAGCTGAACTCATCGCATACCCCGCAGCCGGTCTCCGCGCACACCAGAAGGTCGGCGGGGAACTCCTGGCGCTTGAGGATGTCGCGCAGGGCCTTGGTAGGTGTGGTGCTCGCGGCGCTAGTGTTGGACGCGCGGACGGCGGCGACGTCGAGGGTGCGCACGGGGAGGTTCCCGGCGAAGGTAATGCCCTTCGCGAGGGGCTGGAGGGCGCCGGACGCGGAGGGTGCGGCGCGTGATAGGGTGGCGAGGGCGACGAGGAGTGTGGAGGTCGCGGCGGCGAGCTTGAAGAACATGGTTGTGGGTGGTTGGTGTGCTTTCGAGCGGGAGACTGGGGGATGTGTGATCCTGAAGAGCCCCTCCTTCTAACGCGGCCACTCTTTATACTTCTGTAGGTCCGAAGATTTCTATCCTGAGGGGCAACCTGGGCCTTGTGCACTGTACCCGAGAACATAGATCATGCCCAGAGCCAACTGCCAGAAACGTATCGATTCAACGCCGAAGCACGAATTCCATGTGGTACGGTTCGACCTCCCCGCGCATTCAGGAACAGGCGCGAACGTGGAGAAAGGTTGTTGGCGGCACCAACACGAATGCCGTTATGGAGCGCCGCGTTGTGGGAGGATTCCAAGCGATCGAGGGGAGAATAACGACCCCGTTCTCCTAGAGAACCAATCTAACAGGAAGGACCGCGGCCATACTTTCTTCTCCTGCCGCGCTGCCCTGTGCCAGGGCCGGACAACCCTGGCCGACCTCACAAAACGATCCGATGAGCCCGGTGGAGAGATTCGGGTGTCGCCCTCCTAGCGCACGATCCGAAGGCCTTCTGACTAGGATTATCCTTGATTAAGATAGGGTATAACTACGTTTGTCTTACTCGCATCCTCTAATCACTCATAATGTTTTTGCAGGCCAAAGTGAGGAGTAGTCCTTAGGAACGCATCCGCGTCCGCGAAGCATTGGGATTGGATCATCACACATTCACTCACACTCTATCTGAAGATTCTGTGAATCTCCAATCACAGCCTAGACGTTCATGCACATGTTCCTGGGCGAATGTCCATTCGCATCTCGTGCAGCAGGGTGCAGTAATTCCTGAGTTCTAGTCCGGCGAGCCTTACTCAGCTGGCGCGGGCCCTGGATTGAACAGCACAGGGGCATATCAAGTCATTTAAGCCATAGCACAGCAAACGTCCTACAGGCTAGACACGGCTGTCATCGATCTTTCCCGCCTGCCGCTTCGAACGACAAGCTCTCGCTGATGACTGACTAGTGCCATGATCGCAAGCACAGAAATAGCGTCTACATGCGCGACAGGCTCTCTGATGTGTTTTGTAATAGCTCACAATGCGGTCTATTGGTGCACAGGAAGATGACGCACTGCGGGAGGTATAGTTTCTCCTGCATGGACTTGGTAGGAGGAACGCTTTTGTTTCAGGAAGGTAAGGAGGACGACCTCTAGGAGCAATGACGCCGGCAGCATTTACAGGGAGCGCGAAGATCTTCAGCTACCGATGATTTGAGGGCCATGGACCCGACGCCTATATGACTGCTGCTACGGACATGTATCTCCGAAGAACACGCAGTATTTGTCCATACAGCATGCATATCGGTTGCTGGCGCAAATTGCACTCGCATGATACGTTCTTCCTAAGGTTCGGAGGTTATAGTATTGAGTATATCGATGCCAGCCTGGCCTCAGGGGCGCCTCGACACAAGGCGACTATCCATGACAGCACGGTGATGGTCAAGAAGTGTGGCAGTGATTTCAGCTTATGACTCGTACAGATTGATACAAATGTATTGTTCTCACCCTCATGAGATAGTCCGTACTGCACTCGACGGTGTTCCTGCAGATCACTGAGGCTTCGGACGTCGAGTTTAGGAAGGAAGCCTCGATAAGCACGGCTCGTACATAAGCAATGCGAAGTTTACGGGGTGTGCCTCCATGGATGCTTCTCGCGTCTTCCCAGTGGTGCTTGAACACCCTGATGGGAGCGCGGAGGTACTGTGATGACCCACGATGAGGGAACATGGGACTTGGAGGCAGTCGCGTTACGGGGCTGATTTATCCGGCGCGTCAACTATTGAGCGCCGCTACGCCACAACTTACCGTCGTTGAGTAGACGGATCTGTTGCCTGTAAAGAGGGTCCATTGCCCTTGCCACGCATATCGATGAGCCCTGTCAGGTGATAAAGATAGTGGGTCTCTCGTTCGCCCTCAGTAACCGAACACACCCTCTCCCTCCTTGAAGCCCATTTCCTTCAGACCCGGTAGAGCTCCCTTCTCGACCAGACCGGGTGGTCCGCACAAGAGCGTCCCCGCTCCCTCTGCAGCAGGATAGAAGTGTTCCTCCATGATCTCCTTGTTCAACCTGCCGACAACGTACTGCGAGCAGACGGAGAGGTCAACCTATCTGCGCAGGTGATGGCATCGTATGTCACTTGTCAACTCACCGGCGCACCGACGTCCTCGTTCGGCTCCTCTGAAAGGATATGCACGAGCTTGAATCTCTCGGGCTCCTCTTCCGAGTACTTTGCGAGCGCGTCCCGCATGAGGATGTCGCTCGGCGACTTGTTACTTTGTGGGTGAGGCGAACCCATGCATTAGGGAGGCGAAAAAGGATGACGGTAAGAATATATTACCTGTCGAGCAGAACGATCTTCGTCTTGTCAGACTTGTCAGACAGGACCGCATGAATGAATTGCCAATGAGGCGTGAGCCCGCTACCACCAGCGACCAAGTTGACCTACTTCTTAGTCAGTGCACGCCAAGCAGCAATAGGAATAGGACGAGAACCCACTTTGTCAAAGTGATATTGCTCGCCATCAATGTCGAACTCGCCGTGACCCTTGTACATAATTCCGCCGCCGGGTCCCCTGATGTCGATCTCTTCACCTGATAATCGGGTATAACGATATGAGTGGCTGTGCGTCCTAACAACTTCATGGAAACTGTACCCTCTTCCATGCAGTCGAGGTAGTTGGACACCGTACCCCCCGGGGGAAACGGCCCGTCATCCGTGGGCAAGTACGTTTTCACCAGCAGATCGAATGTGCCGTCTTCCTCTTCAGGTAGGACAGGACGCGTGGGAGTATACGGCCGCAACACCGCCTGGTCCTTGAAGTGCACGGTGATCAAGACGTGCTTGCCTACCGGCAATCCGAGCAGTCCATGGCTGCCGTCTTCCCTCTTTGGCAATTCGAACGTGTACAGCCTGCAGCCGAAAAAAAGTCTCAGCAGGCATCAAATCCTAGGGAAATATGAGGCACGTACTGCGTATCGTGCGACTCTGCGTGCTTCTTGACGAGCTTCGCCTGGGTGAAGACGTCCGGCTGCAGCGCCTTGTCCTTGCGCTCACTCTTAATCTTCGCGAGCTCCTTCGCGGCGCGCACGGCATCCTCGTTCATGGTCTTCACACCTTCCGGGGAGAGGACTCCGATGAGGCACTCGTCGCGCTTGGAGTGCGCATCTGCCGAAGATCGGTCAGCGAAAAGTGAATGAACGACACAGACCAAATACACACAGTTGTCATGGATGCCCTTGTACTACCGTCCAGAACATATCGTTCAGGGCCATGCGCGATCAACGATATGAGAGTCGACATACCTCGTTAGTCACGTCGACCGTAGCCTTGCCAGCGTAGGCCGAGATTGCCTTGGCGCCACCAGGGTGCCATGACAAGACGGACGTCACGTCATAAACCTTGTTGTCGATGATGAGCCAAGCGTCGTTCTAGATCCGTACGTTAGATTTCCGTATCGCCTGGCAGGTATCTCGACACGAGACGTACTTCATTATCATGTTTCATGACCTCCTCAAGAGAATATTCCTTCATGTCCTTCGCCCCATTGTTGCCCTCGTCTTGTTGCTCCTTCGGAGGCTGCATCCAGCCGCCGTCCACATTTCCTGGAGCGACTGGATGCTGGAATTGAACAACGGGCCGGTGTGTCTCCGGATGTGTGGTGATCTTGGGCTTGAGACGATACCAAGCGTTGCTAGAGACAGCATATGAGATCATGACAAGGCAAAGGTAAGAGAAATGCACTTACTTCATCATTCCCTGCAATCGTCACGCATAAAATCAGCAAGAGTTCTATAGATAAGACCGGCATGCCCACCATCAAATTCCTGGAAGCTCTCGTCAGTATATGGATAAGGATGTTCGACGATGAAGGTACGCACCAAGACGTATGCTCGGGCTGATAATTCTTCCTGCTGTCCATCGAGCGTAAGCTGATTTCCTGGGCACCGATCATCTCCTCGAGCTTCAGCTCGCAGCTCCTGATTGTAGGCGTAAACACAACACAGTCCACAGCGAGGGCCGAGCCAAGATACATACCAGAAAACCCATGCCCAGTACTTCTCACCGTGCCTGCATCAGTCTATTGAGTACAGGGCGGATGACGAATGACTACGGAGATTCATACCAACCTCAGTGGCTTATCCCAAAATCTGCGGAAGCAGTACTTCCATGTCGCGCCGCCGTCCAAGCTCAGCTCGATGCGCTCTACGCGATCTCCTGCACCGTTGAACGCAAAGCCTTCAACGGTGTAAGTCCTCTCGTCCAGGTTGCCTTCATCAAGGGGTATCAGCTCGTCGTGGGCGGGCTTCACAATGACGGACTGCAAGCACTGCTCGTTGCACTCGGTGGACTCATGATGGTAGAATGCGCTACCGAATGGATGGTCCCTCGAGTCGATCATGGAGGGAAGGAGCCTGTTGTCCCAGATGTCTACCATGCACGATTAGCTGAGGTTCCCAAACACATTATTATGAGCCTCACGGTAATGGGAGCGGTTGGGCTTCTTTGCGACCCATAGCTGTAACACCTTTCAGCGCGCGCATTCAGCCACTGGCAGAGATTCCTCACCTTCTTCAGCCACTTCACCTGTCGACCGCCCACCCATCCCGGGATGATTATGCGCAGCGGCTGTACAGCTAGCTTCAGACATCAGGCGAAGTAAGACATGGAATATACATACATAGCCATGATCGGGATGCAGGACACGTCCGTTCTGCCCGAAGACCAGCATAACATCGTTGGCGGGATTCATGGCGTGCATGAGGGGCATGGATGTCGCATACGGACCCTCTGAGGGCGCATCAGCGCCTTCAAAGTGTAAGTACCTGTAGATACAGCTGATATGAGAATGGCTATGGGAGACGAGACGTGCATCGGCTTACCACCGTTCGTCGTCTGGCTGATCCTGGAGTCCGCTGGCTAGTATTAGGTCACGAACCATGACGCCTCGCCAGAGAGACGTCGACACGGCGGCAGCCGTATAGTTGAAAGCGGAGGTTTTCTTGATCATGTTGAGCTCCTTGCGACGATCTGTTCGAGGTCATGAGGCCGTCCGTGCCAGCACGTAGGAGGAATGAACTTACTTCCGTCACAGCCGAATGTCACTGGAATCTCGACGGTCCTGAATCCGCCAAAGGCAATCTCGTCCATCGTCCAGTCCTTGGGACAGGCGATCAAACCCTCTGGCTCGGAAAACACAGACAGTTTGTGCATTTCCCAAGTTAGCTGAGGCACTGAGCCGTGGCTGCGACAGTAATGAACCCTACGGGTGTAGAGAAGAGCTCAGGGTAGTACATACAAGGTGCATATATGCGCTACTTACTTTGTTGGAGTAATCATCCCTGCATCGTAGAGATCGACGAGATTCGGTTCGGCGTTGAACGGGTGCTTCCCAGTTAGACGGAGCAAGCCGAGCGAGCGAGGAATCCAAGAGTCCGGTGTTGTTCTGAAATGAGGTCAGCAAGCTTGATGATGATAGAGCGCAATCGACGTACTGGTCGTCGATACTCAGATGGCTTTCGAGTTGCTTGGCGGCATCGGCGTCCAAGATCTTCAGTTCACCCTGAGGCTGGCCTGGATTGTTCTTGAACGACTCGACTTGACGCATCTCTTCGAAGAGTTTATCAAGGAACGCCTGTTGCTCGGCGGTCAACTTGGGGCCCTGTTGCTTCTCCTCATCGTTCTCCTTGTCTTCTTTGCTGGTCCCTTCTTCTTCCGTGCTCTGTGGCTTGTCTGTATCGTCCTCCTTCTTCTCATCCGGCATTTTCTTTCCAGGCCATTGCTGACCCTTGATCTCGCTCTCCGCCGCTGGCAAGACGTAGCGTGCAAAGGCATGATTCTAGGTGATGTCAACCAAAAGCCTACAGCGCGGGCTTGAAAGAGCTCACCATAGGGTGCATGATCTTGTAGCTATGCTGCAATGAGCACAAAAGAGTACGAAGAGCAACGCAAAAACATACTCCGGGGTGGCTTTCTTGACATCGCGTACGCTGACCACCGCGTTCGGATCGGCGAGTCGCTTCCTCCAGCCCGAGGGGTCATCGTCGGACCCGCCATAGTCGGCGGCGGTTTGGTGTGAGAGGGTTTCGGTGCTCCGGCTGACGCTATTAGTACCCGCCCTGCGGGACCTGTCGCCGTAGTGGTCTGCGATGCTAAGCGGGCGGTGTCTCTCGATGGTATCTCGCCCGCCTGCCTTCTGAGCGGCATCGTAGACATCAGCGGGCGCGAGCTTGACGTCGTGGCTCTTGGGCCAGGGAGGTGAGAGGAGTTCCTTGGTCCAATTAGGCATGACAAAGGTCAGGTTCAAGCAGCACAGGCGAGCTGTCTATGTTTGAAAACATGGCTGGCTAATAGAGGGAAGGCGGGTGTGACCTCATAGCTTGAAGTCGATGACAGGTAAGCAGCGACGATTGACAGCTTAGCCTGTGTGACATAGTGGCCGACAGCAGCCGTTGTGCTATGCTTTCCATCTCCGATCCACACTAAGGAGACACAACCAAACCCAACTCTGGCCGATTGTCACTGGCGCGGAATAGTACGCCCCAAACCTTTTGAGCGACGCAAATTTCCCATACACTTTTACAATGTCGGAAAGAAATTGAGCGCACCAAGACCGGTTGAGACATGCGCCGTGTGCAGGTTGACAAACATGATTGGAGAGGATTGAGCTCGTACGGAGAGTATTCTTCAACGTGGACGAACAGGCGTAGGTGCTCCTTCCGCCAATATTGGGCGCCTCAATTGTTCCGGGGTTCAGGCCCAACTCTGTAGGCGCTCACCAACCCGGTTCAGTTCGTATTCGCAGCCTCCCTCTCGCCACCAAGTCCTGAGGCTGTCTTGTTACACATGGCCGATGCTTGCCATCGCCTCATCGCCTCATCGTCAGTGCGACAAGCTGAAATGAACATAGAGACCCACAAGTGAAAGTGAGGGCCTTTGTTGTGGACGACATAATTAAACGTACCAGCACCGCGCAACCGAGTGACAAGGATGATCGTAACCTATCTGCAACCTGGTGCGTCTTGAGTCAAGCGGCTGTTATTGTTCACAATTGGTCTCCAAGCTGCAGTACGAGCTCTTGAGGGAGGCGCAACGCGACATTACAGTCACTCCGAAGCCGGCGTTGAGGGCCAGTCTCAGTATTTAAGGTCATAGGAGGTCAGGTGAAGGGCCACCACTACCCCATAGTAGATGATCAAAACCATATCCAGATGGCGATTCATTCTGCTCAGGACAATCAAGGTATGTCCGTTCCTGCTGTGAACAGGACACAGACTGAGTCCGTACGGCATGACAGTACCCCCTCAGAGTCCCCCGCAGTCGTCCCGCATTTCAGGACTGGGCATTTGTGCCCTCCCAGCGGAACTGATGCTCCTAGTGTTCCAGGCGGTTGCACCACCCGAATTCGACCCTCTCTTTGGCGTCGACGTGTATCGGATTAATTCTAAACGGTGGCTCCCTCTGCGACTTGTCTGCTGTCAGTGGCGCGAGCTCGTGGATACCCACTGTCGTGACTTCTGGCGAGCAATTGACATCACCGGCAATTCGGAATGGATACGTCTCTGTCTCGCCAGAACAGCCGCGAGGGCATCCTCGCGCTCAGGTCTGAGCTCAAGCTATCCGTCGTCCTCCCGCTCGAGGACGCCGCGCGCGTCCAGTGTATCCGGGTGAGTGGCGCGACGGCTGTTCTGCAGCTTGATAAGCTGCAGCCTCTCTTCGATAAGACTCTGAGGTGTCTAGAAACTCTAGACATCAGGATGGATGTTCTCGAGGCTCAGCACGGAGTCGTCCTCACCGAGTTTCTCAATATCGACGAGAAGCGCCTCCCCGCTCTCCGATCCCTCTCCCTGAAGGGCGTATATATTCCCTGGAACTCTGAATTCCTGCGCGATTTGCACGATCTTTATATCACGTAGGCTTCTACTACAGATGACCAGTACCGCATGACCCACCCTCAGGTTCTCCGCGTTCTCAGCGCATGCTATGTAGGCTCTCGAGCGCTCATGTTACATGTTCTCACGGACGCTTGGGATCTGGACACTACAGTCTTTAACCGGTCCTTCGGACGCTCTTTTCGCGTTTTCGAAATTGCCGTCCTGTACGAGGAGAGATTGAAAATCGGACTAATAGATATGTTTTCGGTATGTCTATAGTACAACTTGAAAGTGTTTTTTCACCTATCGTCTTCATACAATAGGGGATCGGAAGGTTTTATGTCGGGAACTGTTATCAGTGGGCCCTCAGTCCTTCGGACAGTCACAGTCACGTATAGATATACCCAAACGGGACGATTATAATCTAATCAGGCCTAGATATGGTAATCAACATCCATCATCCTCCTGCTCCTTTCCGTCGCTTTTAGAAGGTGTGACCGAGCGCTTCATTCGCCAAACGTCTCCTTCAGTCGCTCGTAAGATCGCGACATTGGTGAGCACATTCTAAGCACGATAAGTATATAAATCACAGCGGTGTCAAATTAAGACACCCATTGACATACCATTTCAATCTGTAGAGACCGCAACAACGACATTGCTCACAGACATTGCTCACAAAAGCCAAAACAACCCCAAAATGGCAGATTTTAGGTGGAGATGTTAATTTATATTCTTGTATAGACCACGCGAGCACACGAAAATCAATAAATAGTGTACTATATGCCATAGGATGACATTGAGATACACAGAATTGAAGAGGGAGCCGAAGGGGACGCAGGATTGAGGGAGCGTCCGAGGGACCCATGGTGTCCGAAGGACCGGTTAAAGACTGTATACTAGAACGCTGCGATATAATCTCCCTGCCTGACTTGCGTTGCTTCTGGTACTCGGACATGTGCAGGGTTATGAAGATCGCGAACATGACCCCTTCTTCCCCATCCTCGCGCACGTCCGGTACCCCGAGCACTGCTCCAATATCTTGCACGCGGGAGAGTCCAAAACCTCGTACAGATCCATCAGCTCGTCCCGGACGATACGGAATGCTTCTCAATTTTTTATACCGCAAGGGAAGCTTTTTAATGGGGGCCTGGTGACTTCCACTGCACAACCGCCTCATCGTCCAATGGCTCGCCTCAGGGAATGCTCGCGGTCGAGATCGGATTCCCGTACGCCCCTGACCCTCCCCAGGATTCTGCACAGGGCGAGGACTCCGAAGGTCGAAGGCGCATTAGTCTCGTTCTGTTCTCACCTCCACCGCGCCCCGTTGGGGTTGCGGCACAGCAGGCGCATCAGCAAGGATGCATATGGGGCGCTGTTCCGCACATTCCCTGCCTCCTAGAGCTAAAGCTCAAGTGTCATTGGCAGCAGCGTGAGGTCTCGGACACGCGGACGGAGGTCTGCAAAGTACTGGCCGTCCTGGCCGAGATCCGAGAGAGTACAGCAGCGCCGGGAGGGGGGACTGAGGGAGTGCATCTCTCGGGTTTGCGGGTTCTTCTGTTCGAGGAAGTCTTTTGATCTGACGAGCTACTAGAACAGCTTGGGCTGTGCCAACAGATTTGCCAAAGTCACGGCACGGCTCCAGTGCAGGTTGATTTGGGCAATCCTCGCAAGTAGGATGAAAACAGGATGAAGAGGCCAGTTCATTCACACACATAGCTCTTTGAATTGAGAGCAGTCATCTTGTAGTAGTCTTGCATACGATAGAAATCAGCTCAGAATTTTAGAGGAGAGAATGAGATGAGACGATGCGGATGCCTCAGAGCAGGATCACGAACCTCTGAGGGGATGTGATACTATTCGCTGCGACAACGCCTTTGCACATGAGTTGTTGTATCCGATTCTTCAGTGACAAGACCCAATCGAGAGCGAAGGACTGTTACTGCGGAGAGGGAGGAAGGGAAGCGCGCCCACAACATGCACTCGGCAGTTTGTTTCTCCTCGGGCCGGTTGGACGTTCACAGCCACAGAAGCGTTGAGCGATTCCGCCCTCTTGCAAGTTGCCGCCATGACGCCGCGCCCGGTCCAAGCAAGTGAGGATTGCTCTACACGCCCCTCGCCTAAGGATGACACGCTGGCAATTGTCGGATCCAGTAGATGGCAACGTCCATAGGTGAGAAGTACTGGTTCTCTCTGTCGCTCGCTCCAACTCGAACAAACCGGCGGTAGCTCACAATCGTACAGCTGCGAGACGAGGACTCCGGCTCAGCGCAACGCCGTCTGATACAACTCAGCAATGCTTTGCCCAGCTTGGACCCAGGTCGCTTTGTGCAGACTAGCCGTCAAGATGTCAAGCCCTCCGTCCATCTGGTAGTATCTCTGCTCCGAATACCCCAGGTTATTCACTCAAGCACCCCAAAGCGACGCACAAAACACTGCCCACCCGATCAGGCATCCGGCATAATAATCTGCAGCCGCGATGTTCTCCCCGTATATAAGGACTGGGAGGAGAAAAGGTCAACAGTTCTTCATAGCGCTATGTCGATTCCGCGTTTCCCCAATCGTCGAGGTGTGCACGTCTTCTTGTCTCTCTCAGCAGTCGAAAACTAGACTCACATCCTGCTACTGGTCCAGCGACTCACATGAGGCCCCACCAGTGGCATAGTGGCCCTGTGGTAGGCATCCGAACCCTCCCATCCGAGCTCATCTTGTACATCTTCGAAGACGTCCTAGGACCTACGACGTTCGGCAACATCGATCTGGATGATCCGGATAGGTATGGCCCCACGCGCTGGTTGCCCCTGAGACGCGTCTGTAGGCATTGGCGCGAGCTCGCAGACAAATATTGCCCAGCTCTCTGGCAGACGATCGATATCACTCTCAAGCGAGAGTGGGTGGAGCTCTGTCTTGCCAACTCCAAAGAGATGGGCCTGCACCTGCAGTTTCCCGCTGAATATCCTGAAGGCGAGAGACGCAACTCTGGTGGTCAACCCAGGTTCGAACCTGGACCTGAGGTATCTGTCGTACTCCCGCTCAACCACGCACAGCGCATCCAGAGCGTCTGGGTATCTGGAGAGAAGGCCATCGAACAGCTCAGCAAATTACGCGATCTGTTCAAAATGCCTCTTCCCCGTTTGGAAGAGCTGCGCGTCACGATGAGAGCTGAGAGCATCGTATTCGACGGACCCGTTCTCACCGAGATTCTCGATATCGACTCCAGGCGCCTCCCTGCCCTCCGCATGCTCGTACTTGATGGTGTATATATTCCATGGAGCTCCGGTATTCTGCGCAACCTACGTGCTCTCAAAATCGTCTACACGGCAAGCAGCGACCCCCGGTATTGCATGACGCTCCGCCAGTTCCTTCGCGCGCTAGGCGCGTGCCAGGCTCTCCAATACCTGTCTATCTTCATGTCGGACACTTGGTGTCAAGAAAATACGGCAAGCCCCGGTGATGCTATCACTTTGCCAAACTTGCGTCTCGTCGAAATCACATCTCTCTCCGCCCAGATGGACGCCGTCGACGAGTTGTTCCACGTTCTCGCACACGTCCGGTTCCCTGAACACTGCTGCATCAACCTCTCAACCGAGTCACAGACGCCGTTCCGGTACAATCAACTCGTCCCAAATGACGTGCAGTGCTTTCCCGTCCTTGGAAGCGCGACTGAGGCAGTCTGGGGGGGGCGTGCTCGCTTTAGCTGCCGGACTGCCCCGCGGTCCGGAGGCTCAACTCGCGGAGAGCTCGTCGTCAACGTCGACTGCATCGGTGATTGGGAGTTTCAT
This sequence comes from Dichomitus squalens LYAD-421 SS1, assembly GCF_000275845.1. NCBI lineage: Eukaryota > Fungi > Basidiomycota > Agaricomycetes > Polyporales > Polyporaceae > Dichomitus > Dichomitus squalens. Next base: position 450,223 of record NW_006766888.1, read on the forward strand.
ACCAATCCTCTTATAACCTACCACGATGGACGTCCCATCCTCCACCCATACGCTTCCATGCCGGACACGAACCCTGAGGGAACGCTCGCGGCCTTCTGCTCCTATCTCAGCCGTGCGCGCTTGACAAAGCTCACGTTGCAGTACAGCGAACTCATCAGTGAAGGCGCGTATCTGTCTGCGTTTCGCGTGTTCCCTTACCTTGTGGAGCTGGTGCTCGACTATCGCCAGCAGCAGCGGGCCTCCTCTCGGGCAGAGATTGGCAGGGCGCTCCGCGCCCTGGCCGGGCAGATAGGACCCTCACCAGGCGCGCTAGCGGCGAGAACCGGGGAAGTCCCTCTCCCGAATCTGCGCATTCTGCGCTTCAGGGATGTGTTCTGGTACAACGAGCTGCCCAACCATGTCCAGCAGTGTCAGTGGGTTCGTCAGAGTCATGGTGCAGCTCCGCTGCAGGTTGACTTCGGCCGCCCTCGCATGTAGGAATTGATTAGCAGCCAGACGTCGGGGCGCGTGTTTGTAGATGCATTTAGGCTTGGGTAATACACCATTTTTGGCCACGCTAGATGTACATCGGGCGCGACTGAATAGAGCTATCCAGAACAAGTAATTACTGTGTTCACCACGTCGCCACCTCGATCCTCCTAACACTGCCGGACTAAGCATCGGCTTTGAATAACTTGAGTGGTACCCCTCCCCGAGTCCTTTGAATGACTGCTTTGTACTCGTACTCATTGTTCTCCGAGTTTCTAGCGACACGCCACTACCATTGCACCGGCGCGACCGCCTCGGAAGCATACAATACCAGGCTAGAGCAATGGGATGCGCGTTGCAGGTCCTTTGTGATAAGCGGTATAGCTTGTCACGACGTCAAGGGGGGGGGGGGGTCGGCAACATGTATGCATCAGCGATTGCTTTGCTCAAAAGCAACGCTGCCAACGCATCTGTGGCTGGCCGAACTGGCTCGAGTGATGCCCGACTACAACCTACTATCAGAAGTGAAATAAATGCTAGTACTACAGAACGTTACATGAATGGCGGCGGATCAACATGACGTGCACCGTGATACGACTCAGAATATGAAAAGAGATTGCCACTCCACAAAACCAACTGGCCGCCCACGCCACTTCGTCAAAGCTGGCGCCGCGATCTGTAACACGAGGCTATCAGGACCGCATACGAACGTTGCAACGGTGTCATGGCCTCCCATGTAGGAGGGCGCCTCGAAGTGGTCCCATCTGCGAGGTGATGTCAGCCTTGATAGATAGTTCCAAACCGGCGTGAAAACGTGCATGATCTCCGCATTGACTCGGCCTACGATGTAGTCCTGATTCGCGCATTCATCGATCAGATGCATGACATCGGCGTGAACAGTGATAAAGCACCTTTGGGTCCAATATCCGATGTCGTGCCTTGGAAGGGTCGGAGAGCACGTTCCAAATCTTCAGTCTGTCGCCCTTGTGCCTTTCCAGGTCTGCATACAGCAGGATGTCGTCCCCAGATGTGTTGCTGAAAGCGGCAGTCAATGATCATGAGAGTGAACGTGAGCTCATGTATGAATCTCTGCGTACCAATTGATTAGATTGAGTTGAGGCGATGTTGAAGTGGTCGACAGAACGGCGTGGATGAGCTGCCATATTGGAGTAATCCCAGTCCCGCCTGCCAGGAGGTTAATCTTTACAACGCTATAAGCATCGTGATGGCACTACATGAAGGGGGGCGAACCTTTTCATAACGGAGTTTCTGGCCGCGAACGTCGAATACTCCGTCGGAGATGTTGTAGGTGATGTCACCCATCGGACCACGGATGTCGATCTCCTGCCCTGGGGTTATAATGCTCCTGTGATTATGAGATAGTCATTCCTTTAAGATCACACCATACCCTTCTGCAGGCAATCTAGGTAATTTGACACGGTGCCGCCAGGATTGGCCTTGACCTTGTCGGGAAAGTACGTCTTCACGAGCAGCTGGAAAGTCCCTCCAGTATCCTCTTCTGGCAGAATGGGGAAGATCGGCGTGTACGATCGCACCACCGCTTGATCCTCAAAGTGTACTGCGATTTGAACGTGACGACCCACAGGAAGTCCAAGTTTTGCCGGGGTGGTGCCATTTCTCGATGGGATCTCGAATGTATATCTCCTGTTCCGAGGACGTCGTCGTATGGCTACTAGAGTGATGATAGATGGAGACACCCACCTCACAGATGAGGTCTCGTCGACGCGCTCTCGAAGCATCGCCCGGATAAATACGTCCGGTTGGAGGGCATAGCCTCGCTGCTGCTCCTTGAGACGCCGAAGCTCTTCCTTTGCACACTTATAGTCCTCTTTCATCTTGGCGACACCCTTGGCGGAAAGCCTACCAATCAAACAAAATGCCCTCATCTCGTGTGCACCTACCATCTCGGTCAGCGAAGTCGAATCATCGTAGCGCTCCCGCTGCTTACGGTTATCATGAATCTGGTCATACTGGAACAATTCCGTGAAATCAGCACGTCCGGCAACCTAAGTCTATGGGCCGTCACGTACTTCTAGGGAAGCATTCACCGTGGCCTTTCCCGCATATTTGAGCAGGACTCTGGGGCCGCCTGTTTGCAAGATGGGATCAGGCTGTGAGCCGAGTTGTGCTACGTCCACGCTGAAGGCAGGTTACCGGGATGCTGTGACAATATGGACAAGCCATTGGGTCCTCTGTTGAGGTCGTACACCTTGTCATAATCCAGTATAATCCACGCGTCATCCTGTGGGAAACGAACGCTCAACGACTATACTGACATCAGTAAATCCAAACGACATGCCAACCTCCTTGTCATGTTTTTGGACATCGTCTAGTTCGTATGTAGGCAGCTTTTTCGTCTTGTTGACAACGGACATGTCAATTCCCTCGTCTGTTGGTGGGATCATCCATCCTGTGGTTTCTTCGCCAGGGGCAACAGGATGTTGAAATCGCATCACGACGGTGGAAGTCCGGTGATCCTTGACAAGTGTGCGCCGCACACGATACCATGCATTGCTTTCAAAGGAAATAATTAGGATTTGGAAGCGTCAACTAGAGCCAAACGATACGCTTTACTTCATCATGCCCTAAATATGGCCCTGAAGTCAGTGGTGCCCATCGCATATCACTGTCGTAGAACAGACGGACCGTTAGGGTCCTAAGATATGGTTCAGCAAAGTCATCAGGAGATTGTCCATAGCTTGGTGACCTACCAAGTGATGTTCTCTGGCTGGAAGTTCTTCTTCTGGTCATGTGCACGCACGATGATATCCCCTGAACCGTCGACAATCTCTTGAATAGGAACATCACACGACCTGACCGAAAGACATGAGCAAAGTCTGTTCACTTCGGAAGCGGTATAACGTACCAGAATATCCACGTCCACCACTTATCTGCGTGCCTATAAGGCATCGAGATGTGAAGCATATGACCATATTGTTCACGGCACTGCTAATCGACAAACGCACCGGAGAGGCTTGTCGGTGAAATGCCGGAAGCAGTATTTCCACGTTTTGCCGCCGTCTACGCTCAGCTCTACACGCTCGATACGCTCTCCGCCGCCATTGTATGCGAGTCCTCTGACGGTGTACTTGCCGTTCCGGACCTTGTCCGTCAACTCGAGACGTTCATCGTGAGCTGGTTCGCAAATGACGGACTGCAATGTCTGGGTGAAGGACAATTTGGATGGGGACGACGACCGAGCATTCTCCTAATCGCTCACTTGTTCCCAACATGCGGTGCTTTCGTCCCGGAAGAATGCCTGGGCGACAGGGTCGCTCGTTGAAGTGATGAATGAAGGGACAACCTTGTTGTCGAAAAGGTCTAGGGTTCTTTGAGTCACGAGAACATGATCGAAGACGAAATACATACGATAGTAGGAGTCGTTTGGCTTCGCAGTGATCCATATCTACCAATATTCGTGTAAGATACACTCCACGCAGCGCAGATGCATTCTGACCTTCTTGAGCCATTTGACTTGGCGACCACCCACATATCCCTGATGCACAATGAGGAGCGTTCATGGTGAAGTCGATGAGTCTCGAAAAGCTCTTACAGGAATGATGACACGTAGCGGCTACAGTATCTCGTTCAGACAAGAATATCGGTGAGTCTAAGGGACAACGTACATATCCGTGATCTGGATGCAGCACCCGCCCGTTCATGCCGAACGCGAGTAGAACATCGTTGATAGGGTTCAAAGCGTGCTCAAGTGGAATAGATGTAGCGTAAGGTCCTTCGGGAAGCATCTCAGCACCTTCGAAGTTCAGATACCTGACCCCAAAGTTGACAGGATTAGTGCGCTGGCCCGCCGTCAGCAAGAGAGACCTTTGACTGACCATCTCTTGCCTGCAGGAATCTCGGTAAGACCCCAATCCCGAAGCACTTGAACGAGAGGAACGCCGCGCCACACTGCTGTTGAGACTCCAGAAGCAGTCCAGCCGAAGCCCTTTGTCCGCTTGACCATGTTCATCTCCTTTCGACGATCTGAGGGAGAAAATCGGTCAGAGGTCGCGAGATGTACTCATAGACGGTTGCTTACTGCCGTCGCAGCCGAGTGTGACCGGGATCTCTATGACGCTATGGTTGAACTTCTCACCGGTAAGGTCGTACATGGAATAAGTGCACTCCTGAAGCTTCAAGTCGATGACCGACGGATCGACGTAGATAACAAATGTGTGCGTCTCCCAGTTCAGTTGAGGAACGGCGCCATGGTTACGGACGTAATGCAATCTAGTTGCACATGAGTATATTTGAAGAGCAATCGCGTTGATCAACTTACTTCGTAGGGGTGATCATGCCGGCCTGAAACAAAGCGTGGAGATTGGGCTCAGCATTGAGCGGGTGCTTCCCTGTTAGTCGAAGCAGCTCAGACGACCGCGGTATCCACGAGTCTGGATAGTTCCTACCCCGGCAATGTCAATAAAGCAGGCACGCTACTTGACGGATGGTCACGTACTGGTCAAGGGTGCTCAGGTCGCTCTCTAGCTGCTCTAAAGCATCCCCGTCTAGGCCCTGCAGCTCTGTGGTCGAAGGCTTCCCAAGATCGCTCTGGAATCCGCTGATGGTTTCAAACTCGGCACGGAGCTGATCTAGATAGGCCTGTCGCTCATCGTTGTCCGAATACGAGTCAGACGGAGGTAGCCTGACATTCTGCGCCGCATCGTTCGTAGATACCGTAGGACACTTCAACATTTGAGTCTTTATCTCGCTTTCCGTCACGGGGAGTACGTAGCGAGCGAAGTCGTGTTTCTAATGTCTAGTTCAGTAGAGCAGGTGTTAGAGATATTATAGCAGACGGACCAGAGGGTCATTGAGTTTGTAGCTATGCGAAGGCTGTATGAGCACGCAAATGGTATAGGGTCGCATTCAAACATACTCGGGTTCCGCTTCCTTGACGTCGCGCACACTAACGACGCTCCCTGACTGCAGGTCTCTCAACCGCTCTCGCCAGTGGTTGTCGACGCGAGGGACTGCATCTCTGGGAGCGAACATGGCAAAATGACAGAGGTTGTGCGTGTAGCGTTTCTGTCAGATTCGGTACTGAGGAGTCCCAGTGGTCCACAGGGAGCAGGAAGTGAGAGTCAATCGACTGAGCTGGCGACCATGCACAGGAACAGACACCCGCGTGCGAGCTCATTGCTGTAATCGGATAACCTCGCCGCCATCCTTAGCTGTCAACTGATAGCAGAAGGTTTCGAGGACAATTGAGGGGCCCATCGGCCCGGTCTCCATTTATAGGACGGAGATGTTCAGTCCGTGGCTTCGAGGTCGACACGCTCCTGCCTGTGCTGATGACAATAGATCAGATTCCGGTTTTGTTTCGCAGGGAAAATTCGCGTAATGAGCCAAGGAACTGACCTTGCGTACTGCATAAGACTGCAAATACACTGCATCGAATGCTCTCAGCCGAGGAGCACAACCTGCCGTCCGTTCTTTATCATTACCCACCACTGCCAAGGGCGTGCGAGGGGGTCACGGGCCGATAAGATTTCGCAAATGAATCCCCGCTCGAAAAGCACCTCACATGTATCCGTGACGATCCTGTCAGAGAACCTCTTAAGGACTTGCAGCAGAAACCGTTCGGACGCGAGCAGCGCAACGAAAAACGGCCTAACAAGAATGTTGACAACGGCTATGGAAGCTATGGAGCAGCCGAACAGATCTGAGACAAACATTGACATATCTTCCGGACTATGAGTCTCTGGGCGACTTCTAGGGCGATGATTGACGTGTGGGCCATCGTCCCCTGTGGTGGTGTGGTACAGGTCAAGGTGCTCTAAGCGCTGTCAGCTACCTGCCGAAAAGATTAGGCGCGGAAACTTGTTTTGGACAATGATTATTGTCCAGGGTCTATGACAGCGTAACTCGTGCCACCCCCTCGCCGCTTTACATCTGCTTTGTCTCTAGTAGTATATAGGTTAAGGGCTCGCAGCCCAGGATCCTCGTCCCCTCGCCCTTCGGGAGCTCGCGCTCCTCGAGCTTTCGTTTTTTGCCCGCTGGTTGGTGCACACCACGTCGTTCACGGTGTTGCCCAATGGGGACCACCAGCTCCTTTCTTCGGCGATCCGCTCGCCACCCCTCCGGGCATCCGTGCCCTCGCCACTCGCCACTCCTCCGGGCAGCTCGCTGCGCCCTCTCGTCGTTCCGCCTGCCCTCCGGGGCCTCTTACGCGGTGATCCGCTCACTGCTTCCTCCCCAACCCGGCCCCCCGCCCGGCCGCATCATGCTCACTCCATCCCTTCTCCTCGGGCCG
>NW_006766888.1:457433-483443 GCF_000275845.1 Dichomitus squalens LYAD-421 SS1
CTTCGGCGATCCGCTCGCACCCCTCCGGGCATCCGTGCCCTCGCCACTCGCCACTCCTCCGGGCAGCTCGCTGCGCCCTCTCGTCGTTCCGCCTGCCCTCCGGGGCCTCTTACGCGGTGATCCGCTCACTGCTTCCTCCCCAACCCGGCCCCCCGCCCGGCCGCATCATGCTCACTCCATCCCTTCTCCTCGGGCCGGCCCGCCCTCCCTCGATGAATCCGCTCGCCATCACTCCTCCTTGGGCCCGGGCCCCGGTGCCGGCCCCCGTTTGGGTGCAATCACTTCCCTTTGGGCCGATCCTCACGCTCAGCCTCCCGAGCCTCCGGCTCTCCGCTTCACTCTCCTTCCTGGCTTGAGCTCGGCCCACCGGTCGCGCGAGAGAGCGGTGGCGACACGGACTCGGTGGTCCCACGCAGCTTCCGTAGCGCGCGCCCAATACCATCGTTTTCCGTCCTGCCCGAGTATAGCGTGCATAGAAGACCTCCGCTAGACATCACGCTAACCCTCAAAAGTCGCGCAACAAACGCTAGGTCGCGCAACAAACGCTAGGTCGCGCAACAAACGCTAGGTCGCGCACTGACCCACAGCACGCTACTACAACAGGATAGGCGGATTGTACGGGGCGCATCACATTCACAAAGCGCCACGCCGGCTTAATTCAGCCACACGAAGCTCGTCCTCGTCGGGATGTCGGTGTTTCTCGTCAGAAGCGTCAGGTTCCTCCCGCCCTCCGTCCTCTTCAGCATGATCGTGCCCGCGTCCCCCGCGACACCGCTTGCGATGAGGAACTCCTTCTCGGGACCTCCGAGCTGCATCCCGCGGATCTGGTCGAGGCCCGTGAAGACGTATCCGAGCAGCTCGAGCTTGGGTTCGACGCGGAAGATCGTGATGGCGTCACCGCGCGGGTCCTGCATGCCCGTGTTGCGGTTCGACACGTAGATGAACGGCTCGGGGAAGCTCGGGGAAGCCTCGGTGAGGAGAATCTCCGCCGCGGCCATGGCGGCACCCTCAGGAAGGCCCGGGGGAGTGATGTTGAAGTTCGCAATGAGAGGCCCGGTGGTGCCATTCGGAGCAGGAGGAATGTGTTGCTGCGTCAAGGTGCTAGCGAGCTCGTGGAGGGTGTAAAGCGTCGTCCCTGTAAGACGAATGAGGTCAATGATTGTCGTTCAGTCAATTTGCTCTCGGAGCGTACCTCGAGTCGCAATGTGGCGTGGTCCACTTCCAGTTGGCTGGTCTATTTGACCCTGCACCTTGAACACTCCGGGGGCCCCGTCTTCCACTAGGCGCCAAACCTTGTCTGCGCCCTGCATGCATATCAGTATTGCGTGGCCCCGGTCACACGTCGACAAGATCCTCACAAGATCGGGGACAAAAACCTCTTCTCCATGCTCGAGCGCCATGTGAGGGTGGGACACGGGGGCATCGAACTGGATGAGCGAGTAGGAGGACACAAACTCCAGAGGATCGGTAGTCTCAGTCGGCACGATAAGTCCGTTGCCGGAGTTGTACTAGGCCGCCGGATATTCAGCCACTCTCGAAGAAAGCAACCAAGCCTCGATGCAACACACATTCATGATCGCGACCTGCCCAGTCGAGAGCGGGGTAGTGAACGCGGGGCTGTCTCCCTGCGAGCTGACCGTGTCGATGGGGCCAGTGAGGGCGCCGTTTTCGCCTATCGTGAAGGTCTGAAGGGCTCCTTGCGGATTTTCATTGACCGCGCTGCATGAGTCGCGTGTTAGAATCATGATTGGGATACGAAGTTATGACAAGCACGGAGATAGCTCGTACTAGAGAATGCTTTTGTTCGTGGGGTGAAGCGCGATCCAGGATGGGTTTGCCCCGGTAGGAGACTGGTTGAGCACCGACAGCGAGTTCGTGTCCGAGTTGAACAAGTAGGACACGACAAAAGAGGTGTAACCCCCTGCAAGGATGGTGAAGTTGACCATGGTGGCGAACACGAGCGTATCGGGTGCGCCTGGGAGGAAAGGGGCCCCCGACGGGACCCTGCTTTATATACTTGCACGCTTGGCCGCGCATGGCGCAGACAAAATTCCTATCTCGTCAATCCTCGTGGTAGGGCTGCGCATAGCGGAAGATCAGTACGGCTGAATAGCAAATAAACGCCGTGCTCAGGTCACGGTACCGCGCCAGTGGTCTATCCGAAGCTCATCCGCGCCGACGGAACGACGTACGTTCGTTGCAGACAATCTGCAGTCTTCTACGATCAGCTACCTCGTCATCACATGTCTGGTGAAGATGCCGTACCCGGCTCTCCAGAGCACGCCAGTCGTGGTGTCATCTTCCGGCAACGCAATCCAGAAGATCGCAAAAATCACTTCGATATCCGGCAGCACTGTGGCAGGAAGCAACAGAAGCTATGGAGGTGGTCCGAGGCTATCCCGCGGTCTGTATTATTTATACTGTTGAGTGAGCTTACCGGAACACGGTGGGTCGATACCGTCATCCTCCCATCATTTATCTTGTTGACGGACCACTGGATGCCTTGCGGTTGTGCTTGAAGAGAACTGCTGGATGTGAAAAAAATACATTCCTCCGATCCAGGTGCACGGTCTCGATACGAGTTCAAGCAGTGCGTGGGTGGTACAAGGACGAGGATACCGGGATGCAATAACATAACATCGTGGTAAAGGCATGCTAGACCCATACATTTTCGTGCACGGCGACAAGTCGAAAGCATGTGTCATAGAGAACAAGGAACCAACGCAGATACAATCTTAGCGGCCACCCTTGCCACCCTTCATCTGCTGCTTCGATACGCGGGGAGCGGTTGATACGGGCTTGTGGGCGGGCTGTAACACAGCGGACGGTCAGCCGGGGTTGAGTAGAATGAATGTAACGACGTACCTTGGTCTTCTCCTTCTTCTCCTCCTTAGCCTTCTTCTCCGCCTTAGCCTTCTGGATGGCAGCAGTCCGCTGTTGCGCACGGATAGCGGCAGTCTGGTTCCTCCGCGCCGCAATGGCAGCGAGGTCTGCACCGACGATGCCACGCTGGTGCTTCACGGTACGCCGGGAACGCTTCTTGGCAACCTCCTCCGTAATACCCTTCTTGTGCATGCGACGGTACACCTGAGTCCAAGCGATCTTACGGGGGTTCTTGCGCTGAAGGAAGAGCGACTCATTCTTGGAGGTGGCGAAACGGAAGATCTGGAGAGCAGCATAAGGTATGAGGATGGGAAAAGTGATTCAGATTGTGCGGACCTTGTTGTCTCCCCGCACGAACAGACGACCCTTACTGGGGTAGATACGATAGCCGGAGAACGAGTCGATTTCGACCTTCTACGCTCAGCAGACCAACGTCAATAATGATCGCGGCAAGCGAGGAAGAACTAAACGCACCATCTGTGCCGAAGGAGATCGAGAAAGGAGCGAAGTCAGCAAGAGGTCTCAACTAGCGCGATCCGTTGGGCCATCCGCCATCCACTATTTCATCGTGCCATCCACCCTTCGGAGACAACGAAATCGACATAATATCCACATTGACATGCTCCAGGATCTTCCCTCAGTGCAGTCGTACTGTTCTCCGACCCTCAAAACCACAAAAACACGTACTCACCTTGAATTTGGGGCGGCGGGGAGTGTGTCGATGGCGTTGTGTAGCGTCCCGATTCCGGTTTGGCTGTGCCACAGCACAAATGACACCAAGCAAACCCACGTGGCTCTCATGTGCGGGCGTCTACCTCCATGTTATCGGGTGGTTTTAAGTCGTGGGGGCTCTTACACTCTCTTGCAGGGCCTACGGTTCGTTTATGAACTTCAGGCTTCCAAGGGAGTCAAAAAATACAGACGCTTGACCGCAAACTCGTAACCTGATTGAAGTTTGTGCGCATGACAGCTTTAAGGGTTGTCGGGAATCTTTACAACACCAGCATCTGTTCTAACAAGCTCACCAGTATATACTTCAGCATACATGACACTAGCTGTGTGAAGTTGTCTGTCAAGGACTCTCGTTCCGTTGTCTGGGCATATGCGTCAGTTGTCACTCTCCAGTGGTCGTGTCTGGAGGATACATCCGTATTCACCACCATGCGTCTCCACTTCCTACCACAGATGTCTACCATGGATGTACGCTGATAGGACTTCAAGCAATAAATTCACGGCTAAAACACTCCAGACTACGAGGTAGTATTTATCCTCATCTAGACCAGCATAGCTACTACTCACGGTAGCTGTAGCTATGCCATCCTGGGAGTTCATTCTCCAATCCTGTGTTTTCAATTGAGATACTGTATTGCCCACTCGGGCCTGGCGTGACGCTCTCACATATGTTGAGTTAAAGGGCATCGTCCAGCCTGTCTTGCGTCCTCAACGCAGCTTGCTGTGGTTGCCATGATTGGGCGTAGCGCCTTGCACAGCATGTTTTGCGCCGTGGTATCGGGTGTAAGTTAGAGATACAAACATATTATGCGTAAAGATCCGAGCAACTGGCGGCGGTTACACACCTATAATAAGGTATTAGGGAGAAAGAGCGCTCGTTGCATTGAAGTACTTGGCAGCTTCGACATATGCATCGTTCACGCATGTCACGATCAAGATACGTATGCGCACATCATTTCCAACGCTGCGATGAGTCAGTCATTTAGATTGAGGACGATTGTACAACGAACTCCTTACGCAATTGAATTGCTCTCGTTGAGTAAATAGCACGAAATACACATGCGACGACACTTCTACAGTGAGTAGCGTGCCTTGCCAAATATCAGGCCTTAATCGCTTCAAGTGACTACGTATGGTATTTCGCCGTTGAGTAATACTCTACATCGCCTGATAAGAAGTGTACCATTTGATCATCTCTACGGCGCCGTACAAGGCGGCGGTCAGAGTCTGGGAGTGGAAGCTGAGTCGGTATAACCCCCGCGGACTCTTCTCGTCGAGGGCCCAAACCAGCACCGTTGCGTAGAGGGAAGCGAAGACGATGTAGGGGTTGTACGAGTAAAGAAGAGTGGTGAACAGATGGATTGCAGTGAGCAAGAACTTCGTGCGAAGGACGCTCTTCAAAAGCACGGGAATAGTAGGTACTTGCTTCTCCCAATCCTCGTCGAAGTCGCGGACGTCTGCCATCACCTACAAAGGGCGCCCTCCATCAGGTCGGAGTAGTAGAAGATTTGCCTCGACAACGACTTACGGCATGGCAAGCACGGTTGATTGTAGACCATACGATGATCTGAGTGGGGTTCCAGATGCTCGGGCCCGCCGGGGCGGCGGAAAAGGAGCGCGCAAGTATTGAGTTGACGATGGCAAATGTACCGCACCTATGGCACGTTGCCCTACGGTGAGTGGTGCGACCTGATGCGGTGCGAACAGACATACCCTCTAATCACGCCGATGAGGATAGCCTTCATGCCAGGTATCCGCTTGATGGTGAAGGCGTTCTTCGGAGCTTTTTTCTCTACAGTTTTCTTCTGGGTGCCGCCAAAGACAAACAGCTTGAAATCCCATACAAAAGCGGGACCGAAGAAGACAGTGACCATGGCCCATGTCAAAGGTGGAGAGAGGGAAAGCGCTAAGAGTAGCAGAGCGGCATTGGAGTAGAGGAGCATCTTGGATTGTCGAAAGATCGCCATCATCTCGCTGTTGCTGGTCTTAAACGCATAGGACAACATAGGGGCTTGGTCGAAGTAGTGGTCCATGCCTATGGCGAGGATGTCAGAAGCGACGCAAATGAGCACCTGTGGGCCGTCGTCAATGGACGGATAAGGGCTCACGGCGAACTTCAACGGCTGGTCTCTTCGAAAAACACGTACCGGTCTCCAATCTATTACGCCAAAGATTGAGCGCGACATGAACGTCGACAAGCCAAGGCTTCCAATGGAGAGCATGAGGGGATGTGTCAACAGCTCATCCCTAAGTTTGGCGGGCGTAAGAGGAGCGAACTGGGTGGCCATGTTGAATGGTTACGGTGTTCCGAGGCTGTCCTGATGAGAGGGGTGGCCTCTCGTCTCTTGAGGCGGACGGTTATAAGTGCTTCTGAGCCCCGTAGACGCTGTGACTCCCGGAGGCGAACGATGGCTGACGAATTTTTGGACAGTCCGACACCTCCTTAACTGGTCGACTGGCCGTTGGACCATCTCAGATCATGACGACATGGATGATTCGTATTGTCGGTCCGACGCTGGACGTTCAAAACGACTAGTAAGCCGTGCACGATAGAGTCCCAGAAACGTCGTATATCGAGCTGTGCTGGCTCCGCTGATGCCATCCCATCTCGACGTCCCAATCCCGGTGGGTCGGGCGGCATGGGATGTAGCACGGTATTCTATGATGATGTTCAGCGTTGCGGTACAGTCAGACCACCATAGATGTTTTGACTCACTGAGTTTTACTCCCCGAGAACATGAGACGTATCAGACCGTCCTCAGAGTTTCCCCGGCAGATACGTATAAGACGCCGCCCGTGGCCGTTCCGTGACATGAGGTGGTCGATGTTGAAAGATGCCGACATCGTGGCGGCACTTCTGCAAGATTCCGAGTGAGATTCCGAGCGCCGATCAGGCAGTAACGCCAGCGGAGTTACATGAGACGCCTCATGAGCGACATTCCAATATTCCTAGCATTTCAGCAGTAAGCATACTGCAGTACTTGACCAGCACGGGCATTCGTAGACTTCCTTAGATTGCCATGTGTACGCGCTAAGCGCTTGTCATGTAGACGAAGGCGGAGAGCATCATACTAGCTACCTTCAGTGCACACAACCGAATTGACATCATAGGGCAGGGCCCTCCGGGTAGTTCCGACCACGAGTCATTTCAGGATGTGAGTGCCTGATTGTATACTATACAAGGACATTGTACCCTAGTAAACACCGTGGTGGTTGCCAAGTGCGCCCGGAGGGCGTGGAAGATTAGGGGCGGGCCGAAAGCGCCCCACTGGCAGTCTCTTGTGTCTTTGAGGTTGGCAGGTTACTCATTACAATTACTACTGCAGATATGAGAGATTTAGCGTTGCTTCAAACTGCTCAAATACCTAAGCTGTATGTGAAGACAAACACCGCCCTTCTCTCCGCAGGTACCGCTTCACCGACGCTCTAGAAGCCGCGGACATCCGACCTTGTGTACTGAGCTACTTCACGTGGTTAGAGCAACACACCCACTACGGCGAGACACATACTACCGTCCGTGCATCGCAAGAAGAGGGCGCATCTGTTGCATAGAAGCGATCGGAGAACCGCAGCGTCACCGACGAAGATCCAGCAATTCTTCATCCACTTCATGCAACGCTGTCCTCGGCTAGCGGCGTAGTGCATCGTAATGTACCGTTGTGATCAAGCTAGGCGACAAGCATTCCAATGGTTTTTTTGCTCATGTTCATTGGTCGCGATATATGTGCTCTTCAACGAGAGGGTGCTGGTCGATCGAAATTACGCCCTACCCTGTAGGCCCGTATTCACCGTCTTTTTGTCTGAGGCTCCATCCGATCTGTCTACCTGAACCGCCCAAATGCACCAGAAAAGCAACGAAGCTGCTGTGCGCGGAACCGATACCTTTCACACGGATTTGCATACAGCCTAGGGCCACAGGTTCACATGGACAGGAACGGTATGCGAACATGCTGTCCTGGTAAATTACGTGGTCTGCTTGCGATAACGGTTGGATCAGATCGAATCCTTTACAGTACATGTGAGTAGCTATCTCAGACCTTCACATTCATGTCAGCGGCCCTCTCCGCTAAGGCAAGGAGGCCGCTGACATCCTTCTAGGCTTCGCCATGCGCTGTCTTTGGGGCCTCCAAGTCCTCCTGACGTTTCTTCTTGCCCGACTTACGTCCCAGATCGGCTGGCTCCGCGGTGAGGGAGAACAAAAGTCCAACGGCAACAAAGGGCGTCGTCGCGATCATCATAGTGCCGAACGCCTTGCCGTATGCCCGCGATGCGTCGGCTGCGATAGCTGGAGGCAGCGAATGGAGCCCACTCAGCGCCTTCAACTGGTCCATATACTGCAAGCCGAGTGTAGTAAGCTCCCGAGCACTCTGTCAAAAGAACGCGAGTAACTGACCGGTGCTGCCCCAGAGTTGGATGCCATCGTCTTCTGGAAGACGTTATTGATGATGGAACCCTGCATCGCGATGCCGACAATTCCTCCTAGCGATTTGCTCCACATTGTCATCGTCGTCACGCTCGCGAGTAGCTCCCACGCGACCTTGCTCTGCGCGGACACGGTGTTGGTCTGTGCGATGAGACCCACACCTGCACCACTCAGTGCCAGGAAGACGTATTCGACAGCACGTGGCTGTGTGCCGTTCAACATGATCATGAGGCCGTTCGCGAGAGTGTTGATGGGTCCTGCCCACATCCACGGACGGGTCCGGCCTGTCCAGGACATGAGATATCCAACCAAAGTCGAGAATATGACGATAGTTCCGACACTTTGGAGACGATGAGCCCGGTACGTCTCGGCGATAGACCGTATCACGTCGCTCACTATGGCAATATTTCGAGTCCGGAGACAAGCTGGTTGTCGCCGCGCACGAGCTGATAATACGATGGGATATACGCAGAAAGGCCGTACATTGATCTGACAAAGAATCTCGCGTCAATAGGACAGCATCTCAAGATCGATGACGGCACATACACCGAAGAGAAGAAGTAGTTGCCAGTCGACGCAGCCACGTTGCGGATTCTGAACATTTCAAGGGGAATGACCGGGAACCGTGGGAAGTGCAGTTCGTATAGAATGAATATCGGAAGGAGAACCGTGCCTACCACGAGCAAGGAGATGATGACGGGACTGTGCCAGTCAAATGTTGTACCGCCCCAAGACAAAGCCAGACACAAGGCGACGATGCATAGTGCAACGAGAATGATGCCGCCGAAATCGACGTCCCTGAAAGAGGCCCCTGGGCGTTTCCTGTTCGGGATATTCTTCACGAACATCAGAAGAACAAGGATAGCTGGACCCGAAAGAATCAGGTTAATCCAGAAACACCATCTCCAGTTTATGCGAGTGAGGATTCCCCCGAGAACCTGCCGTCATCACAATTGTCAAACTTACCTTCACCAGTCAAAGAAGGTGCCGAGGGTACTCACCGGCCCTAGCACAGTTGCGATAGCGGTACGTGCATACATAGCACCGACGAATTTGCCTCGATCGCGCAGGGGCACCATTTGACTGATGATAATCATGCAAACGACCTGCCTTACCTGTCAGCTACCGCGTAGTATACAGAGCAAGACAACGTACAAGCAATCCTGCTGCTCCAATACCTGCGTAAACTTGTTTAGGAAGCGGCATGACCTGATTTTGAGCCTCGTGGCAAACGCACCGGCAATGGCTCTCCCGCAACAGAGAAAGATGAAATTGGTCGCTACTGCGCAAAGGAGGGATCCGATGTCGAAGACCGCGATAGAGATGAGGAGCATGAGCCTCGAGCCATACAAGTCAGTCCCGCGACCGAAGATAGGTTGGAAGACGGTGGACGTCAGGAGATATGCCAATGAGATCCCTGAGACGAGTCAGCAGCAGCCTACTCCGCATGGAGTCTGTACGTACAGCTCTCCTGGGGCAAGGCATCGAATTGAGACGCAATCGTAGGCATAGCAGTTGAGATGATGGTTTGGTCCAGCGAACCCAAGAACGCCGCAACGGAGAGGCTTGCCGGGGATGAGAGGGCTTTCGAGATAAGACTAGAGTTCGGGGACGTACGCAAGAAATACCAGTTGAATTTCCTTGTTCGACATTGGCTTGACTTGTTGTTCGGCCGAGGTGGTCTGGCCGACCGGCATAGACTGCCGCTTCTCCGGACGCTCCACAGCGACGGTACGTTCTAGTCTCCCTTCCCTTGAATCGATGTGCGTGCTCGACTGGATGGACACTGGGTCAAAATCTGGAGCATCTGGATTCTCTGGTACAGTGCCTTCGTCCGTAGGGGTCGTAGGGCGGTCCGGCACTGTGATCTCGTAGGTAGGCGTCGCGAGGTGATCTGACAGCGTGCTTTCAGCCGTCGGCGTTGCGAGGCGTACTCTGGTGTCTATTACTTCTCCTTCGGTCATGCCGAGCGCCGTCGAAGGCTGCAAAAGGATGAACAAGTGGGCGGGCGAGAAACACAATGTCACTTACCGGACGGTGGGCCATACTAGGATGCGTATATGGACGCTGGGTCATTATGGGATCAGTGTACTCTTGAAGCTAGTGATACGGTTTAGGTGGATCCGAAACGCTGGTGTTTCGTACGTTCGGGCGAAAGGATTCGAAGACACGTCTTACAACCAGCTACAGCAGCCTGAGCGGGTGTATGGCAAGGGAGAGCGACTCATGAGAAAGTCCTAGCACATATATCTTTTCGACGGTGTCGACGGCACTGCAACGTCAGCCTCGGACACTCAGCATCCGGGACTACGCGCCTCGCGATTGACGCTAGCCATGTGAGCGCAGTAGAGACAGCTGTGTTACACTCGTTGTGTGTTGTACACACGCACCGGCCAGATGATCTGAAACGTGAGGCACAATGCTTGTCGCATGTCAGGACAGACTATTGACGGAACAGTGGAACAGGGCATAGGTCAGCCGTCGTTATGCGATGTTGGTTAATCAAGATACTCACTGTATGCCGAATCGCCATGGCCGAACCTGTAGGCATTTCCAGCACACCAAGCTAGAGTGTAGAACGAGGACATGCTGATTGTGGCGGAAGTGTTCTCGTGACGAACGCACAGCACATGTGTGATTGACAGACTCTTGCGTCTGGTGCAGCTCGGAGGGGTAGTCTCTTGGCCGCCCATTGCATGATCATGCAAGGCCCGACTCGGTGGGGCATCTGCCGTCACTCCCAGAATAAGGAAGAAGTACACAAATGAGGCGTGACAAGACGCAATACCACACGAGAACGAGATAGCCTGATACGTTTTCTTTGGTGTAGCGGAATTACGGACGTTCTGACACATCCCGCGGAGACGGAGAAGGCGACTAGTTCTGGATGTGGGTTCCGAGAGCTTTAACGACAGTTCTGACCCCTAACCTGGGGCATCTGTCTAGTCCGCTCGCCGTGCAGACACAGAATAGATACGAGAGCGTTGTGTAGCCGAGGGCGAGGTACAGTTCGGAGCGCTGCCACCGAGATCAGCCACAAGGAGTAAGCTAGAATGTACATGTACCACTCACTTCGATCTTCAATCCTGTCTTTCTGATTCAAATATCGTGAGAATCCGAGACGGGACTAGGCACACGAGAGGGGCGCACGACACACCATGCTAAATGCAGGTGTGGAAGCATCGGTAAAGGAGCCGAGATGATGGTCCGTGTACTATCGGGCGACCAAGATAGCGTAGTAAGAATAACTTGTACACAACCACGCTGAGACATGTGTGGCACGAAAGCTTGAGTTCTGCCCGTTTCCGCAAGTTGTGGTAATGGTATCATCTGGTCTTGGACTGTAGAGACTGCGATAACGGTTCAGGGAGGAACACTGATCACCGAGAAAAATTGCTGTGGTACTCGCCATGAATTCCGTGACATGTATGCTAGTATTCAGCGAGGTGTAATCGAGGAGAAGGCAAGCGGCAGGCGCGTCGCGGTAGTACGGCGACAAGAGATAGGCGTCTAATGTACCCCGAGAGGCGCGACATCCGCCGAGAAGAGCGCAACGCCGTCACATGATAGAAACGCGGTTCGCGTTTGGCGCGCAAAGTTGAACACAGACCTCGGCTTCGACCACCTCCACGACGACGGCGGATGCCACCATGTCTACGACGATAACGTCTCTCTTAAACTCTCTGCATACACATTTGCAGTCACAAACACAGCTCCTGCCTACGCTCCATGCTCAGCTAGGCTTGCCTCCGACTGCTCTCCACGACGAACTATCCGCGCTGCAACAACAGCTCACCCAATGCATCGAAGGCCAGATTGAGCTACGACGAAAGCAGGTCGACGAGTGGATGGAGAAGTGTGGTGCAGTGGAGGATCAGTGCATACGATATGGAAAGGCTCTGGGCGGTCACCTCAAGTCGTCAGGACCGAGTGTGGGGGAGATCAGGAAGGAACAGGTTCTCCCCCGCCGCTTCGAGCTTGTTTCAGATTACCACGAGAAACTGCGACAGGTCAGTACTTACTTCTATGGAGCGCCATTTTAGCCCCTGCTATACACCAGCACCGAGTCTGCACTTTAAGTTGCATATCACCCTGCCGCTTCCCGGTGGTTAAGGGGGCAGCGATCACTTTCTTCTCCGGCTCCCCATCCATTCCTTTGCAGAGTGCTAACACGTGTCTTATAGCAATATCATACGAAGTTGGAGCAGCTCCTGAACCTCACAAGCAGGATATCCGCGCTAGCCAACACCCTTGGCCAAGATTTTTATGCGGCTGACATCCTTGAACCTGCCCCTGCCATTGGCGAAAATGAATACGACTCAACATCGCATCGAGACGTCACGCCAGAGCGCTTCTCCAAGTTAGAGAAGGAGTTGGTTCGCGGGAAGGGTGAAGTTGTGAGCGTGGTCTTTGAATGATTGCCTGGCCGATGCCTAACTCCTTGCTAGGCCAAGCGTCTCACTCAGCTCTCAGCGCATTTCGTCCAGATAGACTGGTTGTACACAGAACTGGGTATCACACCTCCTTCCTTAGACGACCTTCCTACCGCCTCCTCGTCTACCCTTGGCCTCCCTCCTCTCCCTCGCCCCGGTTCATCATGCGGCAGTCGAACAACAGGCCCAGACCCATTCCTCTCCACCTCTATGTCCATCCCTATGTCAACGCCAACGCCCGCGTCGCGTCTCAAGCCCCTAACCCCACTCTTGTTCTTGTCTGACGATACGCCACAGACCACTCAGGTCGACCACCAGCGCGTCTTCGCGAAGTTCGTTGCCCGGATGGAAGAGCTTTCTGACGAGGATCTCCCAGACTCCAATGTTGCCGTCGGCCTGGAGGGCGTCGAGCCGACCCCGGCGCTAATGGCATGGGCCGAGGCCACCCGCGCGGACCTCGAGGAGACGAAGAAGCGGCGCGAGGCGCACATACAAGCGATGTACGACCAGCTCGAGGCGCTGTGGCGTAGGCTAGGCGTTACCGACGCGGAAATGGACGCGTTCGTAGAGGCCCAGCGTGGGAGCACCGACGTGACTATCAAAGCGTACGAGGAAGAACTCGAGCGTATGCTGGAGCTGAAGCGCGAACGCATGGGCACGTTCATCGAGAATGCGCGCACTGAGATCACGAAGTTGTGGGATGAGCTTATGGTCGGCGAAGAAGAGCGGGCCGACTTCGCACCTTTCTTCGACGGTGGGTTTGGTGTAGTGCTAATCTGTAGTTGTGATCAGACGCTAAGCATCACCCCGATAGATGAGCATACGGAGGAGCTTCTATCCATTCACGAGGAAGAGATCAAGCGGCTAAAGGAGGAACGCCGGATGAAGGGTCCTTTGCTCCACAGCATCAAGAAGTACTTCGACATCTGCGACGACGAGAAGGAGCTTGCAGCGTCCGCCAGCGATCAAAGCCGGTTACTTGGTAGAGGACCTCGGGATCCGGGGCGACTCCTTCGCGAGGAGAAGATGCGCAAACGAGTCACCAAAGAGAAACCTCGGGTAAGCAACTTCTCGAACGCTCTGTGTTCGCTATAACGCTGATGGCTATTCTAGTTGGAGCAGGATCTCCTAATGTCGCTGCCAGCATGGGAAGCGGAGACAGGCCGTGCATTCCTCGTCCACGGGATGAGCATGCTTCAGTTCCTGATGGACACGGTGAGCGTGTCAGACAAGGAGAATGCGAACAAGCGCACCAAAGGTCGCGCAGGCTCCGTCCCTCCACGCGCCACGACCCCCGCTAATGGCTCGAATCACCTTGCGCCCCCGACTTCGGGTCACGGAAAGTCCGGAGTGGTCACCCCAGCGATCCGCCCTGCGTCCACACTGGGAAGTTCGCATTCCGCGCCGAATAAGCGGCCGCGTCTTGGCGAAGCCACAGCTACGCACACCAACCGCGCCCCGTTGGGGAGCAGCCGCGGGCCCAGTGTCAACCGCGCTGCATCCCCGACCAAGATACCCCTCCCAGGCAAGACTCCAACAACAGCAGCAGGCTCGTCTCTCCCCCGTCCTGTTTCTATCGCCATGCCCGTACCGAAGCCGGGCACGGCGCACCATGCGCTCGGGCACGGGCGCGTGCCGTCCGCCCAGCAACTCGGATCCAGCCATTCATACGGGATGTACCAACCGGGACATCGCGCAGCGTCCTACATGTCATCATCAACTTCCTCCTCATCGATGTATGCGTCGGGCACTGGGAGATATGGCGCCCCTGCGCCGAGTGCGGCGGCCGTCGCAAAGAAGGCGTCGCGCGCGAGGAGGGAGAGCTTCAAGCCGAGGCCGAGCGTGGACGAAGACTGGGCGGCGGACGTCGGGCTTGGAGGGCGTCGGTGGGCTGGTTTCGCTGGCGCAGTGAAGGAGGAGGACGAGGAGTACTGAGGGGCGTCGAGCTCGTGAGCCTATAGCGGCCTGACGTGCGACATATAGATGTGCGCGGCAGGCTGAGGTTTGGCTGGCATACCTCCCAGTGCGTCTGCGGGGTATCTTCAGTGATTTCTGGTTTTGTTCGAGAACACTCCGCAGGCATCGGTGACTTATGCGCACATATCTAACTTCAATTATGCTATGCGGCTCTCTTCTAGTGTATTAGTTCACGATCTTACGCCTCGTTATGATTTCCTACTCTGTAACTGTGTGTACAGTATCGTGATTGGCAGGCAATGCCGTTATGGACGCATGGTCGGACATCGACTATCTTCGCCAAGAGATACACTTCGCGTCCAGCTTGAGTCTCTTCGGTGTCGTATCGTTGATGACGGCTTGATGTCTCGTGTAGTTGAGCGGAGCTGATCACATTTGCCCAGCTCAGTCACTTCAAGCCTCTCGATGTTGCCAGCACATAGACCAGAGTGCTCTCCCAATAGGGGAGGTCAGAGTGGGCGATTTTGCCTGCGATTCTGCCTTGATTCTAGTTCGATTCTCGACAGAAGCGGCCTGGGGAAGCGTCCCAAAATCGGAGGCAGGCTTGACCTACCCCCTTCATGCACAGCGACTCCGCACGCGATCCTGACTGCAATTCCGCAGGTGTTGAGGCATTCGATGGGCGCAGCGAGTTTCGGGCGGTTTGATTATGTAGTATTCCTTCTCAGAACCCATTTTGCCCGTTGATGTGGGTCGTCGCGACCGTGGGCTTACTCCGGCTCTGCTGTTTCTTCATGGCTCGTGTAGAGGAGACAGGTTTCGCTGGATGGATAGTATGAGCAAAACAGTTCGAGTTTGAGGCTTTGCTACAACAGATGTGATGCGCGATCAGGCCGACCGCGAAAACAGTTTCTTGCATATATTAGGGGAGGTCAGAGTGCGCGATTCTGAAGCGATTCTCCAAGCGATTCTGAGGCGATTCTTGATATCTGAATCGTATCAAAATCGCGGCCTACTCTGACCACCCCATACCGAAGGAAGATTCTGGGAACGATTATGGTCGCGATTCTGGGGAGGATTTTGGGGGAGGCAGAAGCGCGGACAGCAGAATCGCGATTCTGGAGGGCAGAAGCTCCTCCGGAGGAGCTTCTGCGATTCTGCGCGATTCTGCCAAAATCGCGATTCTGAGAACAAAATCACCTCCAGAATCGTCCTCCAGAATCGTCCCAGAATCGCCCCGTAATCGTGCACTCTGACCACCCCTATTGGGTGCTTAGGTACTGTATATGGACTTATTGAGGGTGAACCCACGTATCATATGCTGTTATGGGTGCGTTGAGCAGAATCGCGAGCTGAAGCAGAATCGGATTCGAAAGCAGCGATTCCGAAGGCAAAAGCGACGATTCTGCCTTGAATCGCTCGAAGCGCCCGCTTCCCGAGTAAATCCGAAAGCGCTTCAGGACTCGAAACGGACCTGGAATCGTTGTCAGAATCGGCCAGAATCGTCCACTCTGACCTCCCCATATGTGCGGGCTCTGTCCGCAGTCCCGCGGCGGTAAAGTCGCTGTCAGACGAATGTCAGACTGGGGCTGTGCATGCTGCAACGTTCATCTTCGCAACAACTCACGAGCCAGGGGATCGTCGCTGAACGCAAACGAATCGTGTGCTGAATGGTGATATCAGCTTTGCTCGAAGACAAGTCCAATGCAATGCACGTTGCTACTCACCTCCAAGGAACGTCACGTTGCCATAGCTTCGATTGCAAAGTTCTGCATGACCGTTGCAAACGTCCGCTCTGCCGCAGGAAGGTCAGCAACCGCGCAAGGTGCAGGTACACGAGGCGTTGATGGAGCCCGGGACGGCGCTCCGGGTAAGTGGACATGAGAACCGTAACATGGTACGCACCTTCTCTGTGGGATTATGGCACCCTTGACCGAAGCGATAGCGGCCGCTACGCTCAGGAGGAATGACGCTGCTCGCATGTCGTGGGTTGTGAACGTACGGCGGAGGGAACGGGCGTAAGGAAAGGGGGCGTAAATACAAGAACGGGTCTAATAATGGCTGAGCCGGCAGCTGGGGACAGGAAGAGAAGCATCGAAGGTGGCTATTTGAGGGAACGACGCATGTGGGCTGACGCTTTCGATGCCATGACACCTGATGACCGTCCTGGTCTGCAGCACAGCAGCACAAGCCAAGGAGTCTCACTTGTCGAGCTGTGATGCGCATGCACAGCTTCTCAGCAGATCGACGCAGGCGGAGGACCTGTTGGCGGGTGACGAGAGGCAATCTGATGGTCCTGGACGCGTTGAGAGGCCATTGATGGCGACTGATGGTATCGCCGAATCTTCCGCATACGGCAAGGTACCGACCTCATTCCTCGTGCGGCGTGCCCGTTGTTTTCCAAAGGCTCACAGAAATATCTGAATCGCGAATGTGTTGAATACGAAAGCTTCCACGTCGATTGACACTACCCTCAAGGCACTTTGTGAGGGGAGAGGAGCGTCAGCCTCGCTCGTGGGTTTTCGATCGAAGGCGAGCATGTCGGCTGGTCTCGCTTAGCCCATCACCTCTGAACGCGTAGGGCCGCTCAATTCTTGAGGACGCAGGACGCAGGACGCACTCAGAGCTCGTTTGATGGATGTGATGCGCTAGCCGAACCTGCCGCATACGGCAAGGTACCAACCTCATTTCTCGTGCCCGTTGTTTTCCAAGAGGTCTGTCGTGTCCCAAACCTCACATAAAAATATGAACCGCGAGTATGTTGAAGACGAAAGCTTTCCGCGTCGATTGACACTACCCTTGAGGCACTTTGTGAGGGGGGAGGAGTGTTATCGTCGCTCGAGGGGTTCCGAAGGCGAGCTTGTCGGCTAGTCTCGCTTAGCCCATCACCTCCATCAATGGCCTCTAACGCGTCCTGCGTCCTGCGTCCTCAAGAATTGAGCGGCCCTCGTCCAGCGTCCACAAGAATTGAGCGGCTCAAACAAGATGGATGTACGTAATGATTCAGCGTCCCTCCCAGCGTTGCTTAGCACAAGTGTAGACACGGAAGGACGTCGCCATTCTGTTCTCAAGCTCGTCAGCTCACGGCTTTGGCATTTAGTTGCTGCCGACCAGCAGGTTGACATCCCTACCCAGCTCGGCCTTGGCGTTCGCCTGCTTCAAGCCCAAGCACATGTGTTCGTACTCTTACAGCGCTCCAGGAGCATTGTTGTTGAACTTCCCGTTGCAGCAACGACGGCGTCCTTCACTTCTGTCACACGAGCTGCGTAAGTCTAGAATCTGGCCTGTCGTTGCCCTGTCCGCTCACCGTATACTATATCACAGCTGCTGTTCGATGGCGGAACTGTCGAGGATTACCTCAACAAGGTTCACGACTTCCTGACGGCGAACCCTAACGAGGTCCTCACCCTCCTGTTCACGAACCCCGAGGGTGCGTCTCTCCCCGACCTCTGGGACCCACCATTCCAGGCGTCCGGCATCGCCGACCTGGCCTACGTCCCTCCTAGCATCCCCGTCAAGCAGAGTGACGTACGTATACTCCTCCGAATAGCACAAGCCCAAATATTGAGTTCCTACGTGCCCACTTCAGTGGCCGACGCTCGGCGACCTTATCGACAGCGGCAAGCGCGTCATCGTCTTCCTCGACGCGGGCGCGGACACGGACCGCTCCGTGCCGTACATCCTCCCGGAGTTTGAGATGGTGTGGGAGACGCCGTTCTCGGTCACGGACGCGACGTTCCCGTGCAGCGTCGACCGCATCAACGGCCCGCTCTCGACGGAAGACCACATGTACATGATCAACCACTCGCTGAACAAGAACATACTTGACACGGGCATCATCGTCTCCGACCCCAAGGACGCGCCCACGACCAACAGCGTCAGCTCGTACGTGCAGTCTGCCTTGTCTCTGGTGGAGGACATGGGGCATCGCTGACTTGGTCTTCGACGATGACGATGCAGGATCTTGGCTAATGCGGGCGGCTGCGAGGGCTTCGCTGCGGGCCGCGCCCCCAACTTCGTCCTCCTCGACTTCGTGAACCTCGGGCAAGGCCTCGACGCGGTCAACCAGCTGAACGGGCTGGCGTGAGTACCCATCATCATGATATAGTTGTCCCCCCTCCCGTTCCCTACCCCTCCTCCCTCTCCTCGCCTCGCCCATCCCATCATGCTTGTTGTCACCTTCACACGGGATGGGCGGTTTGCGTTGGAAACGTCGTCTCGTCCTTGTGCTTTGGACGCTAAGGTGCACCCTGCGTACCGGACATTGAAAATAGAGGGAAGAACTCGACCTCGGGCGCGATGTCGATGTTGCGACCACCGGGAATGGGATATGGACTAGCTGTACTATTGACGACAATGATGATTTCGCTCTGAGATGCTGCTATTCATTCGCCCCCGTCTGTGCGGCTCCTCCGCAGTACTGATATATTAGAAGCGTTTCGTGGGCACCTAAGCGCCAAGCAAACGCTCTTCGAAACAGCTGCAGCACGATGTGGCCTATGGAAATTGACGGCATTGTGATCCCGCCTGTACTAATCAATGCAGTTTCCGGTCAATATTCCATCTTATATGCACTTTTTAGACCCAACCGAGAGAGCACCCAGATACGCGATACAACCTATACAAGCGATACTGCATCCCGACATCTATGCACTTACAGAGGAACTTTCCTTTCCCGGAAATAACTGTGTAGCACACGAAGAGGCGACTGGCTAATTGTGTGGTAAGTCCGCCGCTCTACACTGCTTCTCTGCAGAGGGGATATTCCATGAAACTGATATCATTTTGTTCGCACTGCGCGGATACAACAAATGCGGCGAAGGGGATTGCCAGTGGTGCGTCTATGTGCAACAGCAATCATCAACACGGTTCGAGGGTGCCAGTGGTAGCTGCACCGCACCTAGGTGACGAATAGCGCTTCCCTCGGCCAGAAGTTGCTCGCGGCTATGTCGGGTGAGGCTCATCGATATCATCTATGGCGCAGGTCATCGAAACTGGAGGTCCCTCGCGACCCCCTGATATATGAAGTGCGTTGGAACTGTCAATCTCTCCACTCACTTTTAAGAACTGAACAAGCAATAGCGCATTCCTCAGACTCACGTTTGTTACCGTCCAGCAACAATTCAATCCTTCCCTTCCCCTGGCTGGCACGTAGTTCGTCACCGTTCGTCACTAGTCTCGTCCTCCATAAACATCACAGTAGACGCCGGCTACCAGGAGATGCCGTTAGCAGAGCTGAGTTATCTCATTAGCATGTAAGGGCACATCCTGTCAACGGGAGCTTAGATTATTGACGATAATAATCATCACCTTGCAGAGAGATATCCAACTACGCTACTGTTGCTATCATAGGTAAACACGACGTGGAGAGCTATGTTTATGTGCTGAACATCCACTTGTCAGTTGTCGTCATCTATGAATGCCTAATAACGATTGACCGCGAAGTCAACTTCGCCTGGAACGGCTGGAGCCGCCAAGTCTCATGGGCGAGATGTGTTTTTCTTCTAAACCGTTACCTCACTATCTTGCTGTGCGTGACTGGGTGCATTCAAATTTCGTCTACTTTCAAGACGGCCCTGGTAAGAGTTCTCCCTGAAGCTCAGATCGAAAGGGCTCTAACGGACTCGTGAACATGCTTCCACAGAGGTAGGCGTTGGTTACTGCCATGCTCTGTGCTTCCTGCAAGGTTCGAATGCCCCTTGCAGCTGTGCTATTCCGATGAGGATGATACAAGCATCTGAAGTCACTCTTTACGTCGTATGGGCAGGTGCGTTACTCCCAGTCACAGCCTGAGACTCATGGTGCACGGTCTGACGAATGACCAGCGTTCGCCGGGATTCGCGTCTATGCCATTAGTGGCTGTAATCGGTCGAAGACCACCGTCGTAGTTGTGCTTGCTTTGGTACCTGCAGTCACCAGCGTGGTATGAGCTTGGTCACTCCTAACACAAAATATGACACGAGTCTCACCTGCTCCCAGTACCTTTACACCCTAGGGTCTGTCGTCGTTACCCCCCAAGGGTGCGGTGAAGTAATGTTTATATCACAATTTCGGACTTATACCAAGTAGGTGGGTTGGATTCATGGTGTATATTCCGACTCATGGTGTTTCTTTTAGATGTAGGCCGCACTGAATCTGATCATTGTCTCGCCGACGTTGAGATTGCCCATGACAGTATCTGTGGTTGCTAGGTTTTGCATAGTTTTATCCGAAGGCATCGTGTTGGTAGTGACTTGGCTGGCGCATGGAACACTTTCGTTGTTGCACGAAAGCTCAACATCAAGGTGTCTTTCATAAGTTTCATATTGAAAGCCGGCACTATCCACGTCAGGTGCGCGTGGATACAATATGTGCGGGACACATGAATGTACGACACTGAGACTATGCTGATTAGTATTGTATCATCATTCAATATCTTGCGGGTCATCTGCGACTTTGTGAACATCGGCGACTTCTTGACCAACCTCTTTTCTCTCGGGGACTTGTAAGCCCAAGAACTGCATTTGCGATACGTCCGAATTCACATACACGACTTCCACAGGTTCACGCCCATCCTCATCTCACGCTTCTTCTTCGACCTCCACGATCTTACCACCCGCGACCCGAAGCTCTCACAGATCATCTCGACAGGGCATGTACTGAAAGAAACCGAGTCGGCCGTCTGATGTGCCGGTCCTATCAGCGTCGTATGTCCCCTCTGCATTCATAGCTCCTATCCAACCTCGCTGACTTGGAGTATCCGTATCGGTCTATTCGCAGTCCTCTGGGAATTGCCGAAGGTTTCACAGCGAGGCTGACGGCTAGGAGTCTGACACCCTGATCGTGGGGAGGGGCCATCGACTGCTAGAGACATCGGAGGTCCCAGCCGGTTCCGATCGTACATGGACATGGACAGACTATACAAGTGAGATCCGCACGCCCATACGTTTGTACGCGGGAGTCGCAGCGCGGAGGCCGGGCCTTCGTGTACTGAGTGATCAGGTTCGAGGGCACGTTGCATGTACATTGGGGTGCGCGTAGCACACTATGTACTGTAGTGCCCAACATGGGCTTCGCCTGTGGACAATGATAAATAGGAGTCAAACCAACCTACGGTGCCGTCCTGGAGCAATTTGCACTTCAACAAATGATCTCGGGGTCCTGGGACGGGGCGAAGCATCCAGTGCAGAGACACCGAACTGAGGCCAGGTAGACGGGTGGCATCCTGATCGAGTCACGCAATGACCACAGCCTTGGTGTTGCGAAGGTTCCGTTGATACGCATTGCAGGTTATTTGGGTGCCGAGTATGCAAGTCCTACAATCTCCGTGACGAAGGGACTGTCCAAATGGTATCCGCGCGCAAGAGGCCTTACGGGATGTATTTAGGATCATGTGCGTGTTCCTTCGGTGGAGATTATACGATACACTACCGGGTACATATGTGCAGTCCGTGGTGCCTGGAGACAACC
Source organism: Dichomitus squalens LYAD-421 SS1 (assembly GCF_000275845.1). NCBI lineage: Eukaryota > Fungi > Basidiomycota > Agaricomycetes > Polyporales > Polyporaceae > Dichomitus > Dichomitus squalens. Next base: position 479,271 of record NW_006766888.1, read on the forward strand.
CTGGAGATAGGAAGCGTCTGAGAGTCCGTGGTGGAATAATTTACAAGCGCGGAGTATGTGCGCGGTCTGTCGGGGCGTACTTGGCCTGCAGCACGACGATCAGGACCGCCCCTCCCACATACCGAGAAAAGCAGAGCGGCACTCACCATCTCGTTTTCCTTCTTCTGGAACCCGCACTTCTCGTAGAAAGCTGCAAACGGGCAAGCGCGAGTCAGCACATACCGCCCCATCCCCCATTTCCACGCACGAGGCGAGGCGACAGGCGCAGATCACGACGGCGACGGCGACTTACGTATATTGCTATCGCTGCAGTTGAGGATCGTCTTGTAGCAGCCGCTGTTCTCGCTGATGGCGGTGAGCGCCTGGATGACGCGGAGGCCGAGCTTCTTGCCCTGCTGGCCCTTGTCGACGGCGATGTCCTCGATGTGGCCGACGGCGCCGAGGCCACGGAGGAACTTGCGCTCGACGAAGACGGTGCCGACGGCGACGATGCGGTCGGACGTCCGGTCGACGATGACGATGGGGTAGTACGTGCGCGGGGCGGCGCGGAGGGCGTCGAACTGGGCGCGCCAGGCGGCCTCGCCGGGGTCTGTGACGACGGTGAGGACGGAGAGGATGGCGAGGTGGCCGCGGGCGTAGTCGGACGAGGCGAGGGGGCGGATCTGCGTGCAGAGGGGTGGGCGTTGTGAGCACATGCTGGAGAGAGAATGAGTGGGGACGTACGTGGAGCTCTGGGGGCAGCTGCTTCCTGACGTCGGCGGGGATGTGTTCGGTGGGGAAGAGGAGGTCGAGGTCGTGGTCTGGCGTGAAGGGCATTATGGGTAGATTGCTGGGGTGAGTAGAGGGTATGCTAGGATGGTCTATGAGGGAACGAACGAGAGCAAGGACGACGAGGAAAGCAGAGGACGAGTTGCGGGGACAGTTGCTACAGCTCGGCTCTTGTTATGAGCGCGTCAGGCCGCCCACATTTGGCCTAGCGGCACGCGTTTGTGGCTGTCCCTCCCCGGTAGCGCCGCACAGGGCCCGCCGCCGGCTTGTCTTCCCCGTCCATGGCGGTGTCTGCTACGATTCTCTGCGACCCCGCCTCCGCCTCCGCCTCCGCCTCTCAGTAGCTATAGTCCAACTTGACTTTATGAAGAAAATGTTGTTGTCGATTTCCTTGACTCCGTTCTGCGGTCAACTCAGGAATGCTCCAGGTCAAGACGAGAAGATCCCGGCCTCCGGAGAGATCAGCTTCAACGAACCTGTCTCTTTCATCGACCATCTCCCAGGCTATACAGTGTGTGTCTTTACGTTCACGTCTTGATGGTCAAACAGGGTACTTCTTGCAATAGGCGTCAATCTCTTCATGGTGAAGCATCTCGCTTGGTCCGCGACGCTTCTTAACTGGTCTCGCGGGCGGTAGTCTGTGTTTCCTCTTTCCGGTATCTTCTATGGCTTACATGTGAGTGGTTGCTGCTGGCGCCGCAATTCAAACGATTATCTGCGGTCGGGCGCTTGCGCGTGCATTCCTGACTTGTCTCTGCTGCTTTGCCATGCATATCGTGCTTGCGACTGGTTCGTCTTCTAGGTGCAGCTAAAGTCGATTGCGAAGTCCTAGTCAGGCGCCCATGGCACCCTGTACTGTACGTACAGGGTTCGAGGTCCTTCTGCTGCTTTGCAAAAAAGATTGCAGTGCGAAGCGCGCAAAATCCTGTTTGCCTCTGTTTGCTCACCCGGAGAAACGCCCGCAATGCCGGGAGCCTCTTTGCAGCATGGTCGAATTTTCAGCTACAAACCTACCGAATATATTCAGAAAGTTATATTGCGGAGGCAGAGAACATCGTCGTTTATTTTGGCAGTAGGAAAGCGGGCACAGATTCAAGCACGGCTTTGACGGACGGAGTCCTTGTGAGCGCCCGGTTCCCGAAACAGAAATCCTCGCCGTAGCCGACGGGGGACCAAACAGGGGCAAACCGGATTTGCGCGCTTCGCACTGCAATCTTTTTTGCAAAGCACTGTAGCATCCTTGCCGCTGAAGAAGTTCGTCAAAGGGTCATCTGTACCCCGATCGGTGTTCTTTACGCGAATCGCAAACATCACCGACCGGCCTGACTCGACTCGAGTATTCCTCATTTCATAGCTATCGCCATAAGCTTATAGAAGCATACGACGTCGACGACGTCATATGATCTTTTGTCGGTCACGGTGTGGGTTCCGTGGGTATGGGGACCTAAATAAGTGAGGGTGTAGCTCGAGAGAGCCCCCGTCCTATCCCAAAACCACAGGCGCACTACAAGCATGTCGTCGAGCACAAGACGCGTTGTAATCATCACCGGAGCCGCAGAGGGCATCGGGCGCGGCATCGCGCTCAGGCTCGCGAAGGATGGCTATGACCTCGGGCTATTTGACCTTCCCAACGCCCAAGGGAAACTCGACCAGCTCGCGGAGGCCATCCGGAAAGAGTACGGCGTCCGGGTCGTTAACGTCTTTGGAAGTGTTGCCGCGGAGGACGATGTCAAACGACTAGTCGAGACCGTCGTGCAAGAATTCGGTAGCCTGTATGCGGTGGGTACTGATATGCTCGCTCGTTCGCATACTTGCGCTGACTTGATGACTAGATGATCGCGAATGCAGGGATTTCAGTCAACCGCGTCTTGCACGAGAGTACGTTTAGTTCTGCTTGTGAGTCTGCGGGTGTCCGTAGGCCTGATGAATCACTCCGTAGTCTCCACAGAAGAACTGGACAGGCTCCTCAACGTGAACGTCAAAGGGACGTTCTTCTGCTACAAGTACGCCGCGATCCAGCTCATCAAGCAGGGCAAGGGCGGTCGCATCCTCGGCGCCGCCTCGATCGCAAGCAAAAAGGGTACGCAACGCTCTGCTTCGCATCGACTGATGGCTCCTCGCATGCTCACGTCCACACGTCGTAGGAATGGCGATGAACTCCGTGTATTCTGCGACGAAATTCGCCATCCGGGGCATGACCCAATCTGCGGCGATGGACTATGGCAAGTATGGCATCACGGTGAACGCGTACGCTCCCGGGGTGATCGAGACGCCCCTCAGTAAGTTCCAGCAATCTTGGGACACGCGCTGGGATGCTGATGCTGATGCGCTTCGTTGCACTGCGCAGTGGCGTACCTGGACGAGTACCACACTGCGCAGAGCGGGCAGCCGAAAGGCTCGTGGACGGCATCGGTGAGGGCTTCGCTCGGATGCCCGTGTGTTTAGGCCTGTGAGCTAATTATACGTACCCCTGATAGTTCAACAGTGCGAACGTCCTGGGAAGGAACGGACAGCCGGCGGACGTCGCGAACCTGGTGTCGTTCCTAGTTTCTGACGATGCGTCGTTCATCACTGGGCAATCGGTAGGGAGCGTCGTGACTTGCGTAACTAGATATGAATGGCTGATTTGTTATGGCGATAGTACCTCGTTGATGGTGGATTTTGCTTCGATTAGGTACCGTCGATGAGAAAGAGCGAGAAAAAAAGCAGGGGCTTTGTTTGGACGCTCAAGAGCGCAAAGGGATGGTGGCGGGAGACTCGGGAGGGTTTGCCACCTGGGGCTGGGCAAATTGCGAGTCTCGAGAGAATGTATCATATGATCTATTGCAGTACTCACCTTGTTGGTTGGAGAGCGGTAGTGAATTCGGGTGGTGAGCTGTGGCTCTGAGCTTCGCGGGTGGTGCTCTGCCGCAGCGTTGTTTTGACCGCGGTCATGACCAAAGCCATGACCGATTTTGACTAGCTTGACTGGTCATGACGGTTGGTCAAAGGTCAACGCGTGATCTAGGCGACCGAGCGCTTGTGGGGTCGCACTAATCACGTTGATTGGGACCAGCAGCTATGGATGGCCCGACTATTTGTGTATGCCTAGGTAGAAATTGTATAGAATTGAAGGAGCATTTTTCGAGGGGAGAGTGAGCGGAAGGTGTCAGATAATGTGAGCTGGAGACAACAGAGGTTGGAAGTATCAAATACTTCAACTCCGTCAGCGGTAGAAACTATTCGGACTGAAGCATTTTTCGACTCTTCTACCGGACAAATAATATTGTGAGCGTGCAGCTTCCTCCCGCACTCGCTATTCCCTCACCCCCCTGACTACCTCCATGCACTAGCAAGACCAGCGTCGTTCGCCTGCCTACAGAACCTTCCGTTTGGAGCGAGCACCAGTGATAATGTAAATCGAGC
>NW_006766888.1:483999-516291 GCF_000275845.1 Dichomitus squalens LYAD-421 SS1
CTCGTTTGTCATATACAGCTAGTTCTCTCGTCGGCCTTCATATCCAAGTCGAGTTCCGTTCCCTATGAGTTGATTTTTGATCTATCCGTCGGCAAGCTCTTTGTCGGTTCGCAGCTCAGATATGGCGTATTATGGGGTAGTACGTCATTTAAATTCAAGGACAGGGATGAGTATGCAATAGTCTCATCAGCCCTTATTGTACCTCCTCGCGGCCACGATGCGTTTGGCCTATCCCAGAGCCATGGCCTGCCGTCAGACGCACACTCGGACATGCCGGAGATCTCACGTGCTAACTTTTGACCGGCGGTCATGACCGGGTCACACAGTGACCGGTCATCCGTCGTCTAAAAGTCATGACCGTTGACTTGACCCGTAACAACGCTGCTCTGCCGTCGGAGTGCCGGGGGTGACGTAGTGTGACGATTGGCGTCCGTCACATACCGCGACTGGTCACACAATGTGATTTGCCGCTCAACGCGACGACGACCGCGACAGCGACACAGAGGACGGGGACAACGAGGACGACGACAAGGACATCAACGACGACTGCGACGCGAGCCTCTCTCTTACCTCTCTTTTTACTACTCTCTGCTCTCTCTACTCCCTATGGCTCGAGGTTCGGGCTCCTTCAAGAGGGGTGGACGCGGTACCTCTCGTTTCAGCTATCGAGGCAATACATCGTTTCGGGGTGGTAGAGGCCGCGGTAGAGGCCGCGGAGGGGCACCAGCTGATGCGCAACCACAACGAGATGAGGACGGAAACCAGCTTGCGGAGCGTTTTGAGCAGGTGAAGACGAACGACGAGGTGGACGAGAAGCTCGGATTTGCACGAGTCGCTGAGGGTCCCACAAGAGAGGGCTGGTTGATTAACATGCACCCGGTACGTACCGAACGCGTTTCTCGCTGCGTGTAGGTCTGACTATGTGTGTAGACATTGATGAAAGACGCGGACTGGCCTGGAGGCAAAGCCGCTGTCGACTTCTACTTCATCCAGGACGACGGAGGAATGTTCAAATGCACGCTTCAATACGAGCCGTACTTTTACATAGCGTGCAAGGTGTGTAGCCCTTTCTTTCATCTGCGAATGTCTCCTTACACGCACATAGAGCGGGATGGAGACAGTTATCGAAGAATGGCTCCTGAAGAAATACGAAGGCATCATCTGCCGCATCACCCGCGAGCGCAAAGAGGACCTCCAGATGCCGAACCACCTCATGGGCCACCGCCGCCTCTTCCTCCAGCTCCACTTCCGCAACGTCTCCGACCTCCTCACCGTCCGCTGCGACATCATGCCCCTCGCGCTCGCCAACTCGGCCAAGCTCGACGCCGTGGACGCCTACGCCGAGGTCGTTACCGCCACCGCCGCTCCCACGACTAACATCGAGCTCGAGGGCGAGTGGGCGGCGGACTCCCAGCACGCGGGCTCCTCGACGAGTGCGCACGCTCATGCACGGTGGGGCGACAAGGACCCGCGCGAGGGCATCGTCGACATTCGCGAGTACGACGTGCCGTACTACCTGCGCGTCGCGATGGACAACGAGATCCGCGTCGGGCTCTGGTACGCGATATCGTTCGTGCAGGGCCAGCCGGCGTTCAAGCTGCTCACGGCGCGGGTGAAGCGTGCGGACCCGGTGGTGATGGCGTTCGATATCGAGACGACGAAGGCGCCGCTGAAGTTTCCGGACCAGGCGATCGACCAAGTGATGATGATCTCGTACATGGTCGACGGGCAGGGATACTTGATTACCAATAGGGAGATCGTAAGCGAGGATATCGAAGACTTTGAGTACACCCCGAAGGAGGGGTACGAAGGTCCGTTTATAGTGTTTAACGAGCCGGACGAGGTGGGTTCCTCTCGTTCGCCTCCGTGGTGTCATTCCGCGCGCGCATGCTTATGTGGTGTGCAGGCTGCGACGATCCGCCGGTGGTTCTCGCACATCCAGGAGGTGAAGCCGACGGTGATGGCGACGTTCAACGGCGACTTCTTCGACTTCCCGTTCCTTGACGCGCGCTCGAAGGTCCACGGGATCGACATGTTCCTCGAGTCTGGCTTCGCGAAGGACTCGGAGGACGAGTACAAGAGCAGGGGATGCGTGCATATGGACTGCTTCCGGTGGGTGAAGCGCGATTCGTACCTCCCGCAAGGCAGCCAGGGCTTGAAGGCGGTGACGACGGCGAAGCTGGGGTACGACCCTATCGAGCTCGACCCCGAGTTGATGACGCCGTATGTATTCCTTCTACCACGTCGTTCGGCCGCGGTGCTTATTGGTAATTGTTGTGAAGGTACGCGATGGAGCAGCCGCAGGTGCTCGCGCAGTACTCCGTCTCCGATGCGGTGGCGACATACTATCTCTACATGAAATACGTGCACCCGTTCATCTTCTCCCTTTGCAACATCATTCCGCTCTGCCCGGACGAGGTCTTGCGGAAAGGCACTGGGACGCTTTGTGAGACGCTTCTCATGGTAGGCTGTCTGCTCTCGTCAGCTATGACTTCTGGTCTGACTGTTCGAAGGTGGAAGCGATCCGAGGGCAGATTATCATGCCGAACCGGCATGAGGAGTCTCACGGGACGATGTATGAAGGACATCTGGTCGCGTCGGAGACGTATGTAGGAGGCCACGTCGAGGCTCTGGAGGCGGGCGTGTTCCGAAGTGACATTGTGACACACTTCAAGATCGAGCCGTCTGCCGTGCAGCAGGTACGTAGTCTATTAGCGTCACGAGTGAAACTACAATGCTCACAAAGCGCGCAGCTCATCGACCAGCTGGACGCGGCGCTCACGTTCTGTATCGTCGAAGAGTCGAAGGCATCGCTCGAGTCGGTGACGAACTACGACGAGGTCAAGGCGGAGATCCAGGCCAAGCTTGAAGAGATGCGCGATAACCCGCAGCGCATGGACAGTCCGCTCATCTACCACTTGGACGTCGCGGCGATGTACCCGAACATCATGTTGTCGAATCGACTGCAGCCCGACTCGGTGGTCGACGAGGCGACGTGCGCGGTCTGCGACTTCAACCGGCCGGGCAAGACCTGCGACCGCCGGATGACGTGGGCGTGGCGTGGGGAGTACTTCCCTGCGCGCAGAGACGAGTATAACATGATCAAGCACGCACTGAACCAGGAGACGTTTCCCCCTAAGAAGCCCGGGGGTCCGCAACGCAAGTTTGTCGACCTTTCTGAGGCGGAGCAGACGGCGCTGCTGCACAAGCGCTTGGGGGACTACTCAAGGCGTGTGTACAAAAAGATCAAGGACACGAAGATAGAGAACAGGGAGGCGATCATCTGCCAGAGGGAGAATCCGTTCTACATCGACACGGTGCGCCGGTTCCGGGACCGGCGTTACGAGTACAAGGGCCTGCACAAGACGTGGAAAAAGAATCTGGACGCATACGTGGGGGAGCACCGGTCGATTGCGGAGGTGGACGAGGCGAAGAAGATGATCGTGTTGTACGACTCGCTGCAGCTGGCGCACAAGTGTATCCTGAACTCGTTTTACGGCTACGTGATGCGCAAGGGCGCGCGCTGGCACTCGATGGAGATGGCGGGCATAACGTGTCTGACTGGGGCGACGATCATCCAGATGGCGCGGCAGCTCGTCGAGCAGATTGGTCGGCCGCTGGAGCTGGACACGGACGGGATCTGGTGCATGCTGCCCGGGGTGTTTCCGGAGAACTTCAAGTTCAAGCTCGCGAACGGGAAGGCGATCGCGTTCTCATACCCGTGCACGATGCTCAACCACCTCGTCCATGCGAAGTTCACGAACCACCAGTACCACGAACTGGACCCCGAGACGGGCGAATATAAGGTGCACTCGGAAAACTCGATCTTCTTCGAGCTGGACGGGCCGTACAAGGCGATGATCTTGCCGTCGTCGAAGGAGGAGGACAAGCTGCTGAAGAAGCGGTATGCGGTGTTCAACGACGACGGTTCGCTCGCGGAGCTGAAGGGGTTCGAGGTGAAGCGGCGGGGTGAACTCCAGCTGATCAAGATCTTCCAGAGCCAGATTTTCGAGAAGTTCCTGCTGGGCACGACTCTCGAGGAGTGCTATGCGGCGGTCGCGGAAGTGGCAGACCGCTGGCTCAACGTCCTCGTCTCCCACGCGGAGGACCTCTCGGACGACGAGCTCGTGGAGCTAATCGCGGAGAACCGGTCCATGTCGAAGACGCTCTCCGAGTACGGGGGCCAGAAGTCGACGTCGATCAGCACGGCGCGGCGCCTCGCCGAGTTCTTGGGTGACCAGATGGTCAAGGATAAGGGACTGGCGTGCAAGTTCATCATCTCTGCGAAGCCGATGGGGGCCCCAGTCACTGAACGCGCGGTGCCTGTCGCGATCTTCTCGGCGGAGGAGAGCGTGAAGCGGACGTATCTGCGCAAGTGGCTAAAGGACAACTCGCTTACGAGCTTCGATCTGCGCTCGATCCTCGACTGGGACTACTACATTGAGCGCCTGGGCTCGGTCATCCAGAAGCTCATCACGATTCCCGCTGCGATGCAGAAGGTCGCGAACCCGGTCCCGCGCATCCACCACCCGGACTGGCTCCACCGCCGCGTTGTCGCGATGGAGGACAAGTTCCGCCAACATAAGGTGACGGACTTCTTCAAGCGTGCGGGGGAGGGTGAGTTGGCGCAGACGCAATCTCAAAGGGAGGACGACGACGTCGATATGGAGGATGGCATGGCCCAGCGCCCGCGTGGTTTCCGCCCTATGGCGGTCGTGAAGCGTAAGCCGCGAAGAGAGGAAAGCGCAGAGGCGGAAGAGTCACAGTTTGCGGAGTTACCCCGCGACCCGAAACAGTCCTACCGCTCCTGGCTGCACGTCATGAGGAAACGGTGGTCAGGTCGTGGGGTCGACAACTCGGACGCTGCTACAAGCCTCGCCGTGCCCGCAATGTTCCGTGGGGTCCGTCAGAAGCAGAGCACGCACTGGGACATCGTACAGATCCGCCCTAATAGGACGCCAGGACGGTTCACGTTGTGGCTCTCGATCAATGGGTCGCTCACGGCCGTCCCACTTAGAATTCCCCGAGAGTTCTACATCCACCTTCGGACTCCACCCAAGAAGGATCAGTTCAACCATGAGCTGTACCAGTGCCAGAAGGTTGCCAGGAGCATGCCGCGAGACCGGCCGTGCGTCAACCTCTACAAGATCTCTGTGCGGGAGGATCTGTACGTCGAGGGGCACGAACACTTCATCGACATCACCAACGACCCGAACGTGGATGGCGTTTATGAGCTGCAGGTATGCATTGATTAGTCTTGCGAGTCGTTCTTGCCTTTTCATACTCCCTCCCAGTTGCCACTAGTCACGCGCGCGATTCTGAAGCTGGGCAAGACATGTTGTAATGAGGACAAGTCCACGAACCTCACTCGCGCCGAGGCAATCGGTTTTGATCTCCAGCAGCTAGGTCGTTCGAACCCCTCTCTGACGAAGAGGAGATACCTTGATCAAGGTCGCGCTGGGAAGTATATCTTCTTATACCACGCGTGCGCTGCGAATGCACCTGTGCACGTCTTTGCTCTCTTCATACCCGGCGAAGTCGCCAAACTGCACATAGTCGACCCTGCGACACGTCGACAACCCATACCTCGTCTCTCCGAACACTATGCTGATCTGCTGAGCAAGCACGAGCAAAACGCAGGCGCAAGCCACTCATACACCTACCCTGATCATCTTTCTTTCACTACCACTTACCACGGGAACGATGCCACGGCGCTCAAGGCGATCTCCCGCGAGCTGGGTCTCGTCGAGAACCGGTCATACATCGTAGTCATCTCCTCGAGTAAGGAGCAGAGCTATTTTGACTTACATACTCCCAAGCTCGCGAAGTTCCCGGTTCTCTCGATGTCGAAAGCAAAATCACCGCACTCCTTGGATGTCTTCCCCTGGCAAACGAGCGTAGCGCAGAAGCTCATCAACCGCTACCTATCCCTGGGACCTTGGCTGGACCGGACCATCGCGATGGCAGACTATTACGACGTGCCCGTCGGGCATATCGAGGGTGACCAGCCCCTCTTACTAGCCGATATCGAGTTCGCCCGCAGGCTGACGAGCCAAGATGTCATTCTCTGGTGGTCACCTGGTGATCGTCCTGACCTAGGTGGCATCGAAGAGGACAACCGTCCGCAAGAAGAGCTGGCGAAAACTGAATTCAAGTCGCCAGGGTGCTACTCAAATGTCTGCCTCGAGATCGCTGTCCGCAACTTGGCCGTCGATGCGGTCTTGCACTCGGTCATCGTGAACGAGTTGGAAGGCAGCGGCGGTGCTACGGCCTTTGACGCGTCTCGGACATTGGACGAGTACTCCAAGGGCGAGTCCATGCAGGATCTCACGCTTGGAGAATCCAACGTTTCTCCACACATCTTCAGCATTCTCAAGGGCTTGGTCAAAGCTTGGATGGTGGATAAGATCCAGGGCAATTTCGAGAGCCCCGCCACGATCGCGATCGACCACTTCTGGAGGTGGATCAGCTCGACGGCGTCGAACATGTACGACACGGGCATCCACCGGTTTGTCCATGGCCTCATGCGCAAGACATTCATTCAGATGCTCGCCGAGTTCAAGCGCCTCGGATCGCACGTTGTCTACGCGGACCTGAGCCGGATCCTTCTCGTCACGTCCAAACCTCCCGGTACCGCGCACGCCTATGCCACGTACATCACGACAGCCGTGACTTCGCACGAGCTCTTCCAACATGTCTACCTCCACACTGAGCGCTTCTACGACTTCCTCATCTTCATGGACGAAGCAAATTACGGCGCCGTCGTTTGCGAAAATCCTCTTGCCATCGAGCCCCCCGAAGAGCTCGCGATCGAGATGCGTTGGAACATTCAGTCCTTCCTTCCCCCCGCCATCCAGGCCGACTTCCGCGCCGTTGTCCGGTACTTCCTCGTCGAGTTCTTCCGCACCGCACAAAAGAGCCAGGGCGCGACCCGCGTGCCCCTTCGTGCGCTCCAAAATGGGGGCGCCCCAGACGCAACGCCCCGCGACGCCGCCAAGGTCGAGGAACTCTCCGCATGCCGGGAGTTCGTCTCCCGCAAGCTCACTCGGCGCATGCTCCGCGTACTCGGTGGCGTTCTCGACAGGCACCGCGATGCACTCACAGACGAAGACCCGTCCGCGCTCGCGCAGTGGGAGTTCCCCATCCTCCCAGGATCGCACCTGCCCTTAAGCAACCCTGGGCTGGAGCTGGTCAAGTTCACTTGTGCGGTATTCGCGCTCGCGAAGGAGTACACGCTCGAAGTGGGGCTGCTGAAGCGCAACCTGCTCGACCTCGTCGGCGTGCGCGAGTTCGCGTCCGAGGCCGCGTTCGTCAACCCGTGCGAGCCGCTCAAGCTCTCGGCCGTGCCGTGCCGCCACTGCGACAGCATGAAGGACTTCGACTTCTGCCGCGACCCCGTCCTCCTCCCCTCTTCTTCCTCCTCCTCCGGCAACGCGAGCGCGCACGCACAAGCGCGGTGGCTCTGCACGAAGTGCGGCGGGGAGTACGACCGGGCGGGCATCGAGTTCGCGCTGGTGCGGCTCGTGCACGAGCTCGAGCGGCGGTTCGCGCAGCAGGACCTGCGGTGCGCGCGGTGCAGCCAGGTGCGGGCGGACAACGTGTCGCGGCACTGCGGGTGCTCGGGCGCGTTCGTGCTCACGATGAACAAGGCGGACGTCCGGAGGAGGCTGAGAACGGTCGTGAACGTCGCGCTCGCGCATGGGATGGGGAGGCTGAAGGTACGTGGTTTTGTGCCTTTTTCTCTCCGCTATCTGACTGACGCATTCTTTCGCGCAGGAGTGTGCGCAGACGCTGCTCAACAGCTGGTGACCCGTGGATGGTTCATTCTGGATGGTCGTACGGACGGTGCATACTGTCAGATAGACTCTATCGTCTCCGCAATGCTCTGCTGCTTTCGTAGCATGTTTCCAATGTTGTTACCCTGGATCTCACGCATGTTGTACTTGTACCCCGTTCACGAACTTTTACCTAATGACGATTCATAGAAAATTCTCCTTCTGTCGTTGTAGCACTCTAGACCACGATCGAGAGGGCCAATATTCATCAGTGCAGCTTCTGCAGGTTCGCAGGACCTCCGAGCCGAACTTAAAAGCTCCTCAGATGACAGCATACGCCTCATGGCACCACAACGCAGCGAGTACTCGAGGCGAGAGGCGTCTCCAATTCGAGCCGTTCGCAGATCCGCCGGAAGAAAGAGCCGCGTTTACATTGTTACAGACAGAGGGATAGACACGGCTGGGGAAACCAATCGCTACTAGTGATATAACAGCGCAACGTACATGTACCAACTCAGCGTGGGCAGCGGGTACGACAAGCAGCAATGCGATGACGACGGACAACAACGGACGACACGAACGACACGACTGAAGAGAGGAAGAAAAAAGGACACAATGGAAGACGCGGTCCCAACATGAGTTCTTATGTACAGAGAAAGTCACCAGGAGACGATACACGCAAACCGGCACCAAGTAACAGAGTGAGGGGGGGAAGAGGGATCACAGCGCTGAAGGGGAGGTAAATGAGGATATCTGGGGGGGATCGGACGGGGTGGGCTATAGTTCCGGTGGGTGCAGCTCGGTTAAATAGAAGAGATAAAAAGCGAGACGTCGATAGCAGCGGAGGTGGATGACGGAATAGAGTGCATAATTGCCCTGGTGGCGAGTCGTTCATGCACTGCAGGTGCAAAGCCACGTCATGGTCAGTTTCATGCTCACAGACGTGAAGACAAGCACCAGACTCACACATCATCTCAGGCCGCTGCTGCCTGCTCGGTCGCGGGCTCTGCGTTTGCGGCATCCTCGGCCTCTGGCTCCTCCGCGATGGTCTCGGGTGCGGCGGCGGCAGCGTTCTCTTTTTCAGCAGCCCCGGCCTATGCGCAAGCCGAAAGAAAGCGATCAGCCCACCGACCGAACTCCAACCACGGTGCAAACCACGTACCTTGGACGCCGGCTTCTTGGAGCCTGCACGCGATGCGGGCTTCTTTGCAGCAGAAGATGGTGGCTTCGCAGATGCCTTGGACGCGGGCTTCGCGCTCGCAGCGCGCGACGCCGGCTTGGCCGACCCCGCACGAGACGCCTTGGACGCGGGCTTCGCCCCGGCGGCCTTGCTTGCGGGCTTCGCAGCAGCCTTAGAGGCAGGTTTGACCTGACGCGGTGGTCAGCGTGTTGTTCGTAGATTTAGGAGCGTGGTTGAGGGCGCCGGAGGACGACGGGGACGCACCTTCTTGGCGGGGGGCTCCTCGCCGTTGGCCTCGGGGGCGCCATCCTCGGCATCCTTCTCCGAGGCAGTGCGCTTCTTGCCCTTGGTGGGCTTAGGCTTGTCCTCGCCCTCTGCGGCGGGGGCCTTCTTGGAGCGCGGCTTAGCTGGAGCCTTCTTGGGGGCGGTCTCAGGCTTGGGCTGGTCCTTGATGCGCGCGGAGCGGCGAGGCTCAGCGTTGGTGTCTGCAGCTGGAGCGGCTTTACGAGGCATTGTATGCTACGCGCGGGGTTGTGTTTTGTGGGAGGGGGCTGAAAGGGAGGGGATGGTTGCGGTGTTGGTTCAAGATGGGCGGGGCTCCGGAGCGTGGCTGGCCCTCAGCTCAACCCTCCCAGCAATCAACAACTCCACCCACGTGCTCTCAGCGGTCACATGATCTCCGCGTGTTTAGCCACTTTCGCGCGCTCGGGCCAAAACACCGGCGCTTCCTCCTCTCCTTGCCGCCCGCCCCAGACCGCACGCAGAGCTACTCAGGTTGCCATCCTTCGGTGCGTGCGGGCAATCTGCCTTGTTCTTTCTTCCAAGGGTTTCCAAGTGCCTCAATACAATGCCAGCTCCTGCAGAATGCCGTGCGACTAAGGATCATACGTACAATGCCCTTGTTCACCGTCCCTTGGTGTGATGTAGCCTCCTCCAGAAACAAAGAGACCTTCCCAATCGCCACTACACAGCCAGATTGCAAGAAAGGATCCTGGCGGTATTTAAGAAACAGTACACAAGTAGCGTTGGGGCTCATTGACTGCCCCGAATGGATTTTCCTCCGCTCGCCGATCCTACCTCTGCGGATGACAACAGTACGCGGCTCAGACTCCATACTGGCGTTGACCAACTCTGACATGGTACAGACCAGCATTATCACTCCCTCTTTTCCGCCTGGATCTGGGTGGAGGAGCCGGAGCGCCTCATGTACTTGCCTCACCCAAGTCTTCCTATCGTCTCTTCCATCGACACGCTTCCTCCAGAGTTGCTCTCACGGGTCTTCCAGGAAGTGCAGGAGGAAGAGCAAGAGGAAGATGAGTGGGGTGAAGCAGATCTTCGATTAACAACCCAGTGGCTCGCAGTCACACGGGTCTGCTCTTACTGGCGCGACGTCGCGTACGCAACTCCTCTTCTGTGGCGCACCGTCGACATCGACCGTTCGCTGGAGTGGCTGCAACGATGCCTCATTCTATCCGGAACGGTACCGCTGCGTTTGCGTCTCCACAACCCTAGTAGGATGGCCGCAGCGTCTCGTCTACTGATAGAACATGCAGGTCGGATTCAGAGGCTCCGCGTGTCTGGTCGGGAAACCATCGAAAGTCTCAACAAGCTGGAGCCCCTGTTTTCGATCACTTTGCCAATCCTGGAGGAGCTACATTTGAATGTTGACGTAGAGAATGCGTCGTCCTCTATGTCTAGCTTTGATCTCGTCCTCCCACATCTCCTTGACGTCGACCCCGGTCGTCTTCCGGCCATTCGCACCCTCAAGGTTGTGGGCGTGGGTCTTCCTTGGACGTTCCCACTTCCTCGACACCTTCACACCCTGGAACTGAAGTGGACGTTAGCGTCCACTCGTAGGTTTCCGCTCAGCGACTTACTGGACGCCTTGGAGGCATGCCCCTCTCTAGAGCACATCGTCCTTTACAAGGCCATGCCCTACGGGTTCGAGTGGGACAACCAGCATGTGCGCTCAGACCGCCTCATCTCGTGGCCGAACCTCCGCAGTCTCGTCATCGCTGGCGCAGGGCGGGAAGCGGAAGAGGAAGAGGACGACGAAGTAGACGAGATACGCCCCGTCCTGGAACACATTCGAGTGCCGGAGTCTTGCGACTTCTTCCTGGAGATCGTCAATGCAAAGGCGAGCCCTTACGGGGACTGCCTCCCCAACGACCCGTCGTGCATCCGGCATCTAGAGAAGGCGATCGAAGCGACCTGGGGGGATCCGTCGTGCTTCGAGTGCCGATGTCCTGCGTCTACGACGTCAGATCAGAGGGGCGTCAGCCTCACAGAGCCTGAGCTGAAGGGTCGGCTTAGGGTCGACATCGACCCGGTGGGCATGTGGTGTTGGTTGGACAAGGAGACGACGGACCAGGAGGACCGCGCGCTTGCGGAGTTCCGCCACTACCTGGGCCGGGCGCCCTTGAGAACACTCACGCTGGCCTGCGGTCCGAGCCTGCGGGGATTCCTGGAGGTGCTCCGCGCGTTCCCGGCCCTGACGGAGCTGGCGCTCGACTGCAAGCGGTCGGGGAGGGTGCCGCAGCGAGACGCCATCTGCGAGTTCCTGTCCGCACTGGCCGGGGGGGAGATGGCGTCCGAGGCGTGGAGCTCTGCTGCGGTGCCAAAATTGCGGTCCGGGAAGGGAGGGGTGCCTATGACGAACCTGCGGGTCCTGCGGCTGGACTACGTCCTCTGGTATGATGAGATGGCGGACGATATCGAGCGGTGCTTGTGGTCTCGCGTTGTGGGCGGTGCGGAGAACTTAGACGATGTGCGCATCCATTTTAATGGCGTCGTTAAAGATGAAGAGGAGAGTGGGGAGGATGGGCAGGCTCTGGAAAAGGAGTTTGAGGAGGATGGGCAGGCTCTGCCGAAGGGAGGGTCAAGGCTGAAAGTACTAAAGCACTTGGTGAATGGTCTCGTCGTGGTATCAGACTTTGACCGCGAGTGGGAGCTATGACCAGAGCTTCCTGTGTACGTAGCATCTCGTCCCCCAGAAGGTAGCTTGCAGATTGTTATCTTTTCGTGACGATAGAAATTGTCGTCTGACGACTGCTCGCCCGAAAATCCTCACATGTCGGCCGTCGCATTCAAATTCTCGGGGGAACAGTTCCGATCTTCAGTCATCTACGGAACGCTCCGGTAGTCCTTGTAGAGCTCCGGACATGGTGCGGGTCAATGTCCTAACGTATACCTATAGCAATACATACAAATATCAATGTCAAGAAACGATCCGTCTCTGTCAGGCTCACTGGGCCCGACGCCTCGACTGGAGCTCCTGTATCCGCGCGTCAAAGAATCCCCGGATGTCTGCCTCGGTCACTTCAGTTCCACGCTCTGCGAAAGGCCGGAGGTGCTGCATGAGGTCGTCCCTACGTGCATACAGATTAGCATGACTGTCGACGAGTCTGCAAGCAAACACTCACCGCATAGCATTGAACGCCATGATGCCGTCAATTGCTCGCTCACGGGGTAGACAGTTGAGGGCACGCATTCCGAGCTCCTCCAGAGAGAGGCCTACGGATTCCGGAAGGCGCTGTGAGCTCGTGACTACAAGACGCGCAGACACTCCGCAACTCACCGGAGTCAGGATCCTCTGGTGGCTCGTACGTCTCCTCTTCGTCCAACAGGTACGGACGGGCTTGCAGTGACGGCAGGCACTGGCAGGATGAGGTCAGCAACAACGCAGAACACCGGATAGGTCGGTTCTTACGCTCTTGCACTGGCACCAGCGGTCCCTCCAGCCCTCTGTAAGGAAGACGTCGCCAGCCCCGAGGTATCTTTCAGATCCCTCCGAAGAATCCCCGTCCTCCTTGACAGCCAGCTCATCTGCCCCACGGTCAAGCGCAACAAGCAACGCCTCTACGCGAGGGTCTTGTGCAGGAGCGAGGCATGGCGCAGAGTCGACATCGGGCGATAGGCGCGCCCTCTTCGCAGACGGCTCGGCATCCGTAGCGCTATCTCGCTCCCGCTTCGCGCCCGCGCTAGGCTCTTCCCCTTTCTGCCCACTCGTATCCCGTTGCGCATCCTTGCCCTCGATGTCGACCTGCGCGTTCTCCTTATCTATGGCGCCGATGACACGCCAGGGCTCGACTTCAGAGGAACGTACGACCATGAGCGCGCCAGGGGTGCCCGCGACCTTGCCGAGGGCGTCGACCTTGCGCACGCAGTCGCTGCATACGAGCGCGTCGTATTCGTTTGCGCGCACTAGTGGCGGGGGTAGACCGGACGAGGACGCGTCGGACGCGCCGTCGTCCACTAGGCCTTCGGGGTCGGCTTCAGCTGCAGGGGACGGTGTGGGCTCGCGCGAGGACGGGCGTTCGCGGAGGTTCAGACACGATTCGTGGAACCAATCCTGTATGTGGCATGGCGCACAACGATGATATGCGTACAGAAGGGGCAGAAAACGTTAGCATGAGCTTTGCGCAACCCGGCCAAGCGCACCTCACACGCGACACATTGGATCATGGTCTCCCTCTCCTGCTCCGCGTGATACTCCCTCCCACACCTGCAGAATATCGCCCTGAAATTCCGCCCGTACTCATTACTTTCGTTCACGGGCTCCTCCGTCGTATGGAGCGCGCACGCGTGCGCGAGGCCGTGCGTGGGGCAGTCGCACCGGAACGCGCGCTTCGGGAAGAGCTCGAGCTGCTCATGGTCGGTGTGACACGCAATCGAGCACGCCGCGCAGATCCCCCGCGCGGGTGTGGTAGTTGAATTGGGGGGCGTGCAGGTGATGCAGAGGTAAACGGCTTGGCGAATGGGCCCGAGGGGGTAGGTGCACTGGGAGAACTGGTGCGGGAGGGCAAGCGCGGCTTCTTGCACGAGTGAGGCTTGCGTCTCGAGGACGGACGTTAGCGTCGCTGAGTCGCCCATGTCTTCAGGGCAATGACGGGAGAGGCTGAGGCCGAGGGGGAGGGAGGGAGAGGATGGCCGTCGGGAAGGTCGACGCGGCTGCGACGGGATCGCGTCCGCTTGCGCGCGGCGCGTCTCTGCATGTGACCTCCTCCTTCGTCATATCTCCCAACCTCACGATGGCACACAATGCACTCGTCCCTCGTTCTGAACGGGGACAGCAGAGGAGACCGTATAGCTTGTTCAAGGGCCACGATAGACCTGTTGGGCGCGGAGCAGCGATAAACCCATCGGGACGCCGTGAGTGTCCTAATCGCGCAAGAACAGCGCTTTCCCCAGCTTGCGACTGACTCACGAGAGTCTAGATATACGCATCCTCGCAGAACACCCATTCATCGCTTGTGCTATAACCTGAATCCAACCCTGATACAGCAGCAACGATGGCCGAACAAGCAAAGAAGTACAGTCCGCCCGACCCTATCCTCCTCACGCTCTTCGCAAACCGCTTCATGAGCGTTGCGGAAGCGATGGGTCGGTCTCTCCAGCAAACCGCGATCAGCACAAACATCAAGGAGCGACTTGACTTCTCGTGTGCCCTGTTTGCGCCGGACGGGGATCTCGTCGCGAATGCGCCGTTCATCCCCATCCATCTCGGGTCCATGAGCTTGTGAGTCCATGTCTATGTTACCGTGCTCCCTCTTGTCCTCCTCCCCGCCCTGTCTAGCATACGCTGAACCCTCTCCCGCTTACTATAGCGCGGTTAAGTACCAGATGAAGCTGCACGGCAAGACCCTGAAGCCTGGGGACGTCCTCATGACAAACTCCCCGCACGCCGGCGGCTCGCACCTCCCGGACATCACGATCATCTCCCCCGTCTTCGACTCTGAAACTGACCCGAAGGAGATCATCTTCTTTACCGCATCGCGCGGGCACCACGCGGACATTGGGGGGATCCTGCCCGGGTCGATGCCGCCGACGTCGACGACGATCTTCGAGGAGGGCGCGAACATCGTAAGCTTCAAGATCGTGAACGACGGCGTGTTCGACAAGAAGGGCTTGGAGGAGCATATGGTTGAGAAGCCGGCACGATACCCCGGAAGCTCGGGGTGTAGGAACCTGAGGGACGTGGAGAGCGACTTGAAGGCGGTATGTACTCCCTTGTATGCGGCTGCCGCATGGTCGGGTCACCAACTTCTATGGTAGCAAATCGCAGCAAACCACAAGGGTATCCAGCTCATCCAGCAGAGTAAGCTTTGCGGCACTTGCTGTGCGCATCACTTGCTGAATGCATGCTCTCAAAGTTGTCGACGATTACGGCTTGGAGACCGTGCAGGAGTACATGTACCACATCCGCGCGAACGCAGAGTCTTCGGTGCGCAACCTCCTTCGCGACGTTGCGAAGCGCGCCGGCACGAACGTCCTCGAGGCGGTCGACTACCTAGACGACGGATCGCCTGTATGCACCACGTTTCGCTTCGAGTGCGCAAGAGTTTGCTGACTATGTACCTATGCAGATCCGATTGAAGGTGGAGATCGATGAGAAGAACGGCTCTGCCGTTCTGGACTTTGAGGGCACCGGATGCGAGATCCGGGGGAACCTGAACTCGCCCATTTCGGTCGTGCACTCTGCTGTCATCTACTGCATGCGTGCCATGCTCGATATGGACATCCCCCTTAACGCCGGATGTTTGGTGCCCATCACTGGTGAGTCCGCTTAGAAGATAGTTGGAGAGATATCATGTCAATGCAGCATCTAGTCAAGATACCCGAGGGCTCGCTCCTTGCCCCGTCAAAGACTGCCGCAGTCTGCGGCGGCAATGTTTTGACGTCGCAGCGTATTGTCGACGTTGTCCTGCATGCGTTCCACGCCTGCGCTGCCAGTCAAGGGTGCACGAAGTGAGTAATGACACCGCCCGTTGCTGTTCGGATCACCTCCATGCTCATGCTCATGATCACAACAGCAATCTGACGTTCGGCGCAGGAGGCAAGGACAAGGACGGCACCAACGTCACCGGCTGGGGTTATTACGAGGTATGCTCCTACTCATGCCTCGTCTTTGCACGTATAGATAATACCCTCTTCCCTTTCCACCCGCGTCACAGACGATCGCAGGCGGCTCGGGTGCAGGCCCGACCTGGCACGGCACCTCCGGCGTGCACACGCACATTACCAACACGCGCATTGGCGACGTCGAGATCCTCGAGCGCCGCTACCCCGTTGTCGTGCACCAGTTCGGCATCCGCGAGGGCTCCGGCGGCAAGGGCCGCTTCCGCGGTGGCGACGGCGTCGTCCGCGAGATCGAGTTTCTCGAGCCGCTCCAGGTCTCTATCCTCTCCGAGCGCCGCACGCGGCAGCCATACGGGATGGAGGGCGGCGAGCCTGGTGCGCTGGGAAGAAACACGTGGGTGAAGCAGCCGAGGAAGGAGGACGGGGACTTCCCCGAGGAAGAGGTGGAGGTGAGGAAGGAACCGCTGAAGCCGAGAAAGATCAACATCGGGGGGAAGGCGACGGTGTTCATGGGCAAGGGCGACCGGTTGCTTATTGAGACACCTGGGGCGGGAGCATGGGGCTCACCCGCGGACCAGGAGGAGGCGTTGCACACGCACAAGCATGAGTGGGCGCCTCGAGGCAGTCTGGCGGAGCGCGAGGCGGCGCAGGCCGGCTTCTGAAGATCTGAAGTTTGAGGGTGAATGACGGAAAGAAGGAATTACATACTAGCCCCAATGCACGGTCTACTGATAGCGCATTATGGGACGGAAAGTTGTGGGAGTATTCACTGGAATCGAGTGTCCATGAAACTCAAAGGTCTCACTTTGCACGGCCTCGGACAATGGGTACCGGAACACGCCGCTCGACCAGAGTCGGGTAGACGCATAATGAGGTGGCGGTGTTGCTTCTCGGAGTCGCGATATGCGCAATCCCCTCGATTCTCAGTTCTTCACGCTCGCATCGGCGTTGGCCAAGCGCGTACTAAGCATCGCTAAGTGCTACGAAGCGGACTGGCGAATACGTTTTACCAGGCGGCCTGTCGTGGGCCGTGAACGGAACCCGGAAACTGTTGCTAATCTTGTCTACAGACGAGCGAAGTCAAGGAAATCTCGGACGGGGCCTCCCCGGCCGTAGCACGGATGAGCGGCCTCCTTTCACGTCGTCGCCGTCATCTGCGACGTCCTCTCTCACACATCATCCCTATGTTCGAGCCATGAAGACGTCTTTCCGATCCCAAGCATACAAGATCTCTACTAGGATCGCTGCCGTCATTGGGATCGCAGGAGCGGTGGCATGCTTCGCCTTAGTCGCGATGGGAGGTGACTATCCAGAATACAAGCATGGAACATCCATTGTCGCACCGCACGCGGGTGAGACGTGGCAGGTCGGAGAGTTACATACTGTACAATGGTACGTCTACTAGAACTTCGTTGCGGATGTCTTGAAGCGCGTTGACTTCTGGCCGTAACTGTAGGACTTTGGACGGCGTTCGGGTCACGGATGACAAAGGGGAGAACATCACGGCGGTATTCATGCTATCGTATTCTGGCGGAGGCACGGATGGACATGTACTTCTCGGTGGTGAGTACTGTGCTACGCTGTCTGCGCGCCGATGGACTAAGTGGTGGCTTCCTGTCAGAAATCTCGGACTGGTTCCCTATCTCAGACAGATTCGCCAACATCATGGTACCCTCCGTACCCACGAGAGACGACTATACACTTTATCGTGTGTTCACTCTTCCCCTTGTATCACAACTGCTTTCTAATTCACGCTGCTGTTTGCTCTGTCTCTGTCAAGTGTTCTCTCGTGAGGACCGCGATATTTCCAGCTGGAGTGGTCCCATCACTATCTTCAATCCGGACAACGTCGATGGTTCAGATGAGCCCCCAAGCTCTCTCGTCGTCACTACGGCCCCGCCTGTTTCCGTCACCAAATCCCTTACCTCGACGTTCTTGGAGAGCTCGTCGACGTCTAATTCTGCACTCCTTACGCTGCCAACCGCCGACGTTGGTAGCTTGACGTCTGCCTTGTCCCTGTCCTTGTCTCTACCCTTGTCCCTGCCTATCTCATCGACAAACACAACTGCTTCGAACTCCGCAACTTCTGTCGTTACTCTCACGTCCTCTTCATCTGTATCAAGCGTGTTCCCTACCACAGCGCTTTCTTCCTCGAGTTCCGTTGTTGTGCAACCACATCCAACGACGGATACTGAACAGCCCGGGCAGACCGCGCCCTCCGCGGCGGATCGTATGAAACGCGAGCGAAGACGTTGATGGCGTAGGTATAGACAGTCCCTTTAGAATCTCATGGATCTATTGGATTGTCTCCTTCCCTCTACGACCATGATCTTCGCGTTTTCGGACGGAGATTACTTCTGTAGCATACAACCACGCTGGATCCCTTAGATGTGTTACGGACTCCGGATTAGACATACTCTCGTACCTGCTTGATTGCATAATGCGTCCTATGCTGCAGATCAGTTACAGTCTCACGCCTACCCTAGCCACTCGTTCCGATCTTCGAACCCCGCACTTGAAGTCCACGATGTCAGAAACCTGCCTAACCTTGAGGTTTCTGGCCGCAGGCGGACAGTCAATCCCTTGCCAATGTATCTATCTCCCTTGACACTACCTTACATCAATTAAGAGCTCGCGGTCCTGCCACGCCCATCGTGACGGCGCCGCAGTTGTACTTGGTACAGCGTGAAGAAGATCTGTACACTCCGCTTTGCTGCTAATCATGATTAGCAGTTATGACGATTACTGACCATATGGCTCGCAGTCACACCTAGCGCGTCGCGTACGAAACTCGTCTTCTATGACATACCATCGACGTCGACTGTTCGGTGAAGTGGCTGAAACACCGTCTCGTCCTACCAACCACTGTGCTTCTGCATGTCCACAATTCCAGGAGCATGGTCGCAACCTCTCGTCTACTTGTAGAGCATGCTTAGCAGACGGATGTGTGTCCGGCTGGAGCACCATCAACAATCTCGAGAGGTTGCGGTCTGAATTCTCGGCCGCCCTGCCAATACTATAGGAGCTGCACCTGGATGTCGAGATAGACATCTACGAACGTTCCAACTGGGTCCTTCCCGAGCTCTCTTCGACATCTAAATGTGTCATTCACCTGCCATTCGCTCCCTGAAGCTAGAGGGTCAGTCGGACTGGGTCTCCCCTGGACATACCTGCCTCCTAAGAAGCTCTCAGAACTAGGCGGTAATCAACATTCGCTTGCTCAAGGGATTACCGCGAGCGACGTACCCAACGATTCACTGGCCTCTACTGTCACGGTTGTAAAGGCCGGCCCCAAATTTCCGGTCCCGAGCGACGGGCGCTCTCTCCCGACGTACACTCTGGCAGTGGCCCTGCCCTATACAGTATTTTTCTTCGTACCACCCATTACACTCTTCCTGCACCTATTCTGATCTGCTGTAGTATGCAAACTAATTGAAACTTTCCCATCACCTTGAATGTCTACTGGTGCGGAGGGACAGAAGCCGTGGTCGTTCGGAATGAATCGCGTTGGAGGCTCCAACAACATGGTGCCCGCCCACCCCTCGCCTAGACCTCGTAGCTGCCACGTCCTTGAGTTTGGCTACGCTGAGTCTCCTAGTCCAACCAACATAGAAATCTTGAAAGCTGATCATTTGTGGCGTCGCCCCGTTGTCGTAGCGCCGGCGGCCCACAGACAGAAACAGATTGCCACAGCAATACTTACGAATGGTTGTAGCTCGATCGTTTGTGTTCTACCGCCGCAGCGGATGAGACATCGGAGGGGTATGCTGGCATTTCATTGACATGCCAGGCGGACCAGACCTGCTTCGCTCAGCAAGACCTTGGATTGTCATTGGTGTACGCTCCCTTGTGTAGGCTTGGTCTTGATACGCACTGATAGGGACATTGGGCTGCAAACCGTCCCTGTTGCTGTTCAGTCCCGCGCAGGGACCAGGGTGCTCTCTTGAAGGCGTTATATCGTCTATGGTCTTTCTATCATTAATCTCATTCTCGGTTTGTTCCAGGATCCTCCTTGAAGCGGTACCGTGCAATGGCAATATGGTCCGCAATATGCGAGAACACTACACACAAAGCCTTTCTTGATCGTCCCTCGGTGCGCATCAGCCTCATCCTGTACCCGAAGGACTTTCGCAGTCGGGGCCAAAGAGCCAGAGTCATCAATGCACCAGAGAGAAAGAGGTTACCCAAGTACTCACGAATGATATATATATATATATAAGGGCAATACTACAACCAACTCGCGGCTAATCAACTGCTCCAGATGGGTTCCCTCCTGCTCACCCGTCCTAACGCTACGAGAAAAAACGGTACGTGATTGAGATCCGTGCCTACGCAATCATCCTGACAGAGGACTGTATCTCCTAGGCCCCGTCGTGATCACCTCCCACATCAACAAGCTTCCACCCGAATTACTCTCGCGAATCTTCCACGACATCCAGGAAGAGAAGGAAGAGAACTTTACCGAAATCACTCAATTGACAACACAGTGGCTGGCAATCTTACGGGTCTGCTCTTACTGGCGCGATGTTGCGCACGCAACTCCTCTCCTGTGGCGTACCATCGAAATCGACCGTTCGATGGAGTGGCTGAAACGCTGCCTCACCCGATCTGCCACCGCACCTTTGCGTCTGCGTTTCCACCATCCTAGTAGAATGGCCACAGCGTCTCGTCTACTGGTGGAACATGCAGGACGGATCCAGGGTATCCGCGTGTCCGGCCGGGAGACCGTCAAGGAGCTCAAGAGTCTCCGGCTCTTACTCGTGGTAACCTTGCCTGTTCTAGAGGAGCTACAAGTGTATGTTGAAGACGCATATCGATTGGAAGACAGGTTCGTCCTTCCCCAGCACCTCGACGTCGACGTCGGTCACCTGCCTGCCATTCGCACTTTGAAACTGGAGGGCGTGCGTTTTCCCTGGACGTACCCGCTTCCCCGCTATCTCCACACCCTGGAACTCAGGTGGACATCTATGTCCTTGGGCTTGTACCGGAACGACAGAAGGAAGGACCAGACC
Source organism: Dichomitus squalens LYAD-421 SS1 (assembly GCF_000275845.1). Classification (NCBI taxonomy): domain Eukaryota; kingdom Fungi; phylum Basidiomycota; class Agaricomycetes; order Polyporales; family Polyporaceae; genus Dichomitus; species Dichomitus squalens. The sequence continues at coordinate 504,825 of NW_006766888.1, forward strand.
ACGCTCAGCGACATCTTAGATGCTCTGGAAGCATGTCAGTCTCTGGAGCATATCGCTCTCTACTGCGCTTTGCCGAGAAAGCTCCACGGAGAGAACCAGCGTGTGCGCCGGGACCGCTTTATTACGTGGCCTAATCTCCGTAGTGCCCTCATCGGCGGCGAAGGGAGGATGGGAGAAGATGAATTCGATACCGATGCGATACGCCCCGTCTTGGAACATATTCGATTCCCCGAGAGGTGTGACTTCCGCCTGGAGATCGAAAGCGACGTACCCAGCCCTTACACCGACTGCCTTCCCGACGACCCATTGTGTATCCCTCATCTAGAGAAAGCCGTTGAAGCAGCATGGAATGGCCCAAGGCTCTTCAGCTGCCGAACGGCTTCGGCTGCGCCGGTGGATCACTGTTTTGACTGCCGGGAGCGGCAGCTAGTGCAGGGACAGCTGAGAGTCGACATGGACGTGATTGCATATTGGCGTCATGACGAGCAACAAACGGGGTGGGAGGACCGCGCGCTTGCGGACTTCTGCCGTATTCTGGGTCTGGCCTGCTTGAGGAAGCTTGCGGTGGCGCAAGGACCGAGTGCGCAGGGGTTTGTGACGGCGTTCTGGGCCTTCCCCTCCGTTACGGAGCTGTCGCTTGAACACGACTTTTCGAGGAACGCAGAAGCAGAATCCGTCCACAATTTCTTGTTCGCCCTAGCCGGAGGTGTAATGCCGTCCGATGCGTGGAATTCTCCTATGTCACAGGGATCAGGGCCAAAGGAGGGACAAGAGACCAACGTGCCTTTGAGGAACCTGCAGAGCCTGCGATTACTCAAGATTGCATGGTACGATGACCTGGCGGATGACATAGAACGGTGCTTGTGGTCTCGCGTTGCAGGCGGCGCGGAGAACTTGAAAGAGCTGCACATCCATGTTCATCGCGCACGGAAGTGGGTCAAGGAGGAGAGGAGATGGGAAGTTGGGCCGGCTCTGTCAGCTGAGAAGGAGTTACGATTAAGAAATTTAGAGCGCTGGGTGGGTGGTCCTGTCATGATCTCCTGACCGCGAGTGACGGTGATGACTGTAATTACCTGGATCGTAGACCGGTGCAATTGACGAGAGACTTTGCTGTTGACGTGTTCCGGTCAGCAAGACGGCAGTTCTTTTGTGCCGAGCGGCTGTATCAAATGACTCTTCGACGCTGCCCGTCCAACCTCGTTTCGCCTAATGTCGCGTGGTGGCAGGTAGGAAGCGACGTTGTTGAGGATATGGCAAGCCCACCGTCCTATGGTGGGGCGTTTGCGGAAGGGTGTAGCCGAGCTTCATGTTCATCGCGAATGATGTGTCCTCGAAAAGGATGTCCTCCGACTGCCACTATCGATATATTCGATAACAAACCGCGGGTTGAAGTCACTGCGTAACCGGAACCGAAGGCTGATTGAGACATCATTGGCATATGATCCATGAGAACCCTTGCAAGGCTGCTTAGCTTGTTACGTTTATTTCATACCACAATCGCCCATTCTCAATGCCTCAAGCGAAGTGGCTTCCGCGCTGGGATACGAAAGCTGCAAACAGGAAGAATCATCGTTTCGGCAACCAATCATGAAAAAAGCGCATCGACATGCACGCACCGGAGTCGTATTTGAAGAGCAGGAACAGATGGGACAGAGGAAACGTCGTCGTACTACTCTCCTTCGGGACTCTATGGCTACCTCCGCCACTCACGATGATAGCGGTACGTTCACCTCCTGGATATTATCGCGAGCTGGAACTCATAAGACACAGCCGGAGGGCTGAAGTCGGCTTTCGCGTCCATTCACGCCCTCCCTACTGAGCTATTAAGTCAAGTCTTCGAGTACGCACAAGAGTGCACAAGAGACGACCATACCACTGCAACCCCCAGACCAGCCCATGTGTGGCTCACCGCCCGCCTAGTCTGTAAGACCTGGCGGCAGGCCATGGATAACCACCATCGCCTCTGGGCAACAATCGACGTCTACGGCTCGAGGCATTCGTTGGACTGGGTGAGACTCTGTCTTGCTAACTCCGGCTCGGTGGACCTGGATGTGCGCTTCCACGCTCCCGAGCGCATGCCTCCGGCGTGTGGCGCGCTGTTCCTGCATACAGGACGCATCCGGTCGATCGCGGTATACCAGGAAGACACTGTCGCTGCACTGGGTGACCTGCAGGGACTGTTTGACCGCACCCTACCGAAGCTGACACAGTTGATTCTCATCAGCGAATGGCACAGTGATGCATATCCGCGCTTTGTACTCACCGAACTCCTCGACATCCGCCCCGACCGCGTCCCCGCCCTCCGCGCCCTCCACATGAACGGCGTATTCCTCCCGTGGACCTCCGCCCTCCTGCCGAACCTGCGGGTCCTGACCTGTCACGGCTGGTCGCTGGATCACAACACAATGGACGACGCCCTCGACGTCGCCCTCCCCCGCTTCCTCGCCATCCTCTCCGCCTGCCAGTCGCTCGAGCACCTCTCCATCAACGTCAACTCCGCCAAGCCGCACATCCTCAACGCGAACGATTCCCGGCTGGATGGCCCGATCCCGACGGCCGCGCTCCCGAACCTCCGCACCTTCGACCTCACATGTTGTGTGGACGACGCGGACATCCTCTTCGACGTCCTCTCGCACGTCCGCTTCTCCGAGCGCTGCGCGATCGCCCTCCGCTGCGGCACGCACTGTCGCGAGGCGGGCCGCGTCGGCGAAATGTTCCCCAACGACCCGGACAACTACCCCATCTTGCGCACCGCGGTGGACGCGACCTGGCACGGCCCCGCGGGCTTCAGCTGCAAGGCCCCCGGCACCGGGGGCGGGTCCGGCGGCGAGCTCGTCGTCGACGTCGACTGTGATACCTGCTGGGCGCGGAGGCACCGCGCCGACCCCTACCCGGTGCTCGCCGAGTTTTGCGCGTACCTTGAGCGTGCCCCGCTGACGACGTTGGCCATCGAGTGGCCGGTCAAGCAAGGAGCATACGCGGACGTCTTCCGGACGTTCCCCGCCCTCGAGCACCTGACGGTCGACTTCGGGCGGGATTCGGCCCTGAAGAAGATCCGCAAACTCCTGCGCGCCCTGAAGGAGGGCGCGACCTCGTCCTCCTCCGAGGGCGTGGTGCTTCCGGACTTGCGCACCTTGCGGCTTGACAAAGTCGGCCCTCTCGAGGAGGTCCCTCAGGCTCCCCAGGACTTGCATGGCTCGCAGGCTCCTCAGGTCGGTCGTTGCGAGAAGATCCAACATATCCTTTCAGAGTGCTTGCTCGCCCGCATGGAGCGCGGTGCGAGAGGGCTTGCTTCCGAACGGTGTTGGAGACAGGGGCTAAAGCTGGACACGGTGAACGGCCACTTCGGGATCGTCGTCAGCGGCTATCGCTATCGGCCGGTTAGAGCAACAACCCGCGCCCAGGTGGACGCCCTTCTTTCTGCACATCACGAGGGCGCGCCGGGTGACGGGATCGATGTCTGAAAGCTACCTGCCCGACGTCCTGCGACGATACATATGAGTGGATGAGCTCGTGCATTACTGATTAGTCAACTGTACTCACATCCTTGTACCGATTGGAACAATCAGAAAAAGTCGACAACGCAAGCTTGACAAATGCGACTCCAGGAGTGCCAACTGACTTACGCACGCGCTTCACGAACAGTGGTCAAGAAGACGTCATGATAGTAGCGAAAGTCCGTAATGCGATACAGTCGTGGGTGATAGATATAAGGGAGAAGAGGAAACCAGAGTAACAACACAACGCGCGCCAGGCAGAACAGCCCAACCAACTGCCCAGTCCAATGTCCGGAGTTGCGCTATGATAACATTACCCGGCGCGTGTAAGTTTGCGTAGAGCCCTGCCCCCGAGCGCCCAACCGATGTCGGCGTTGCGCCGCCCCATCCGTGGCGCAGTAGTATGTATCATACACGTCAATCACCAGCCCGCACGGGCGCATGGAAACGCGCCACGTTCCTGAGAAAGGCAAGAGTAGATGCGCTTATGCGTGGTTGTGCGCCCCAAAGGCGTTGTGGTTGTCCGTGTAGGGGTAGTGGCCCTGGGTGAGGAGACCCTCCTTCGCCTCGTACGTGCCGGAGGTGGTGGGGTTGAGACGGAACTCGTGGCGGTACTCGCGCTCCTCCTCGAGCTGGTCGTAGTAGCGGCGGATGATGACGATGATGTCTAGATTGGGGGGAAAAAGTGACAAGTCAGCAATGCCACACATACGGAGACGTTGGACGGGAGCATGTGAGACAGGACTGTGGCGCGCGGGGAATAGATAGAAACCCGGGTATACGGGAGGCGATGAAGACTCGGGCATCGCGGGCAGGAGATAGCAACCCCCGGAAGACGTGTATGCAAGTGGAGGGATACTCACAGAGCTCGATGAGCCACTCGATGACGACGTAGACGGTGTACCCGATCTTCTGGCCGAGGGAGAGATGCGACTGTGTGCAGACCTGCTCGTTGTTGATCGTCACGCAAATCGGCTTGTGGTTGTAGGTTGCGAAGAGGGTGAAGCCCGCAGCAACCGTGCCGAGGATGAAGATGAAGATGGTCATGAACGAGTACGCCTTCACCATGCGGCGGTTGCGAATAATCGAACCAACGAAGCTGCATGAAAGTCAGGTCGAGTGGTTGAACAAGCCGTAGGACGAGACGCACCCGAAGAAGGACATGAGAGCAATCAGGGTGAAGATGAGGCCACCAACGATGATCCCCCACTTGTACTTGTGGGCAACGGCATCGAACGCTTGCTTGTCGTTTTCATTGAGGTTTTTCTCAACCTCATCGAGCCTGTTGTTGTCGATCACTAGAGGTAGTCATGTCGGTCAGGTTCTGCATTTGCATACATCAATCCACAACGATGTGTACTCACGGAACAGCAAGTACCAAGCAAGCGCGGCAGATAGACCGGAGGCAAGGAAGGAGAGCAGGGAGAAGAAGAAGACCGCTGCGCGGACGGGGATGCAGCAGCAGAAGTGCTTGGACATGGTGTCTTGCTCCGTGGGCGTCTTAGGTGCTGCTTTGCGTGGGCGGCGGATTAGAAGAGTGAGTAAAGGTCGTGAGGCAGAGGAGGGAGAAGAGGTAGAGCGGAACTCTCTGCTGCGGAAAGGGAGAAGGGAAGGAGGAGGAGGGGGTAGGACAGGGGCGGGTTCTGTGCGGACATGTCTTATAATCTTGGACAGGGAAGTGATGGCGATGAGCAGGCGGGTAGGGTGTCCGGGCTGTGTCCATACTGAGCCAGACGCCCGCCCTCACCCCTGCCCGCTGCACCGCCCATCGCAGCGCCCGCCGCCTCTTCTCCCACTGCCATCCCGCCGGTCCCAGTGTACCTGTGCTCGTCAACATATTCTGCATTGTTCAACTGCCGCTGGCGGCGCAGGGCCCAATATCTCATATGTTCACTTTATCCGTCGTGGGCGTAGGGCAGCGGAGGCTAGCCTCAGGAGGTGTCAATGATCTACCGACTGTAGCGCGCCGGTATCGGATTGGGCCAAACAAGGTCGATATCCGCTGCGCCTCCTGGCGAATCGCAAAGATATGGACCGATCTCCCATTCGTCATAAGACTGGTGCATGCGGAATACATCCACCCGGGCACGCGCGGACGTACTAAGGCTATCGACTATCATGAAGGCTTACGTCGTCCTCGAACTGTTGCCTGCAGCTCTGCTCAATCTGCAGATGCGACTTTGACGGGGCCCCATATACGCGGAGTGCCACAGAATGTGCCAGCAGTACTGACCACTGGGCTCTCGGCCCTCCATCTTTTGCAAAACGCTGTGAGACTCCGGTTGTCTCAGGACCTCACGAGTGTTCACTTTTGTATTATGATTCTCTTAGTCGTCTTGTCTCACTGCTCTGGCGGCTCGTCGGCTCTTCCGGGGTTATCAGCCATTGGCGAGTCGTTACACTACGCCGCCCGCGGCGAAGCCCCACACCGTTTTGCAATAGCGATGGTCGTCACGACGAGGCGTGCCTCGCTCCGGTGCGCTCGGAGTACTCGGAGGGGTAACCGAGCGAGCAGTCGGCCTCGTCCCCACTGTCAATTTCTTGTCAGCTGACGCCCTGCCAGCAGCTGCATGCACCCTACAATCGACGCTTGACCCCTCGTGTCGCCTTGCTTATCGATGCTCGCCGGTCAAGCGAGCCAGCTGAATCGCATTCCGAAGCATTCAGGCATACCAAGCCGCAGCAGAAGACCGCAACGTGCGGGCTTCGTGGGCTTGTACGTGCCCTGTTAGTGCAGCCCAGTGCACAGCGCTGCGGTGCGGCTGTCAAGACTTGCCGTTTTGGGTGGCGGCCATCGCCCGCGCAGTGGCAGCTCGTCGTCTGCGGATGTACAAAGTCCTTTCGTCGATCTGTTGCGAGTCCCCAGGCAGGTGCGTCAGACTGGGCCAGGCCCACAGTTGAAGCGGCCAAGTGTGGTCGACCCACGTGAGTTAGTATCGACGAGGCAGACATCAGAGTCGATCGCTATATTGCCTATACAACGCCAGAGCCCACAACAGTTGGCGCTCGCATAGTTTGCATATGAGTGGGGATAGGCAGCGCCCGCTAGCCGATGTTCTGCTTATATAACGATAGCGCTCAGAGATAGTCTTCCGCTCTCATCTACCCGACCTCGATGTTCGACTCCGATGAGGCGCTCTCGAGGATCTTGGTGGTATTATGGGACTTCCAACGGTTTGTTCCCCTCACAGGCAGGATAAACCGTAGTACAGATGTGTAAGAAGTATTATATGCATTGTGAATTGTTTCGCTTGGCCGAGATGAGCATGGCTCACTCCAGTGTAGGACATGAAGGCACAGCGACCACTACCGCTCTGGTCGGTGGCTGAGAGGCGCTTAATCCTCTCCCCCTTCCCAGTGGGCATGGCGCTTACATTCTTTTGCGCTCTGAGCGTGTTTTGAGCCTGGGATGCTCACTCAAAAGTTGTAGGGAATGACGTGTAGAACATATTCTCTCGTGTAGATTTTCAATTCTTACAATATCTCGAGAACTAGGCTCCAACTTGAAAATCGCCACGAGAGAACTTGTGCATTCAATGTCTAAGATACCCCTTCACCACTCTGCTCGGTCGTAATGGGAGGTTTCGGGGAGAGATCTTTCTTTTACACGTTGACCGCCCTTCAGCCACCAGCATTCCATTTGGCCGTCCTGCCGTCTGATCAAGCCGTAGATTATCATGCAATTCGAGCCCCGAGGCATAAGCGAAGGCCGGGCGCTCTGACGCGCGCCTCCTCGGTTAACCCGGGCGCTGCCTATCCCCAATATGAGCGAAGGCTATGCAGGAAGGTCTCAGGCTTCCTGCCTCAGCACGCTTCGTCAGCTTGGATTCGAGGCTCTCCGCAGCCGCAGCCTTTGCTGTCATAACGCACGACGTCCGTGAGACACTGACAGTGGATATCTGATTAGCCATTGCTTGTGTACCATGCGTAGATGTCCCCACTGTCATTGCCTTTCGAGAGGCAGTGGTTTGTGGCATTCTCACTTGCAAGTCAGATTCGTCTGTTCACGCCAAGATCCCCGCGCTCGTGGTCTCATTTTGAAACGACGCTACCTACGAGAGGCGAGTGCTGTCGCTCCTCCCTTGCTCTTGGCACCGAACATTGAGCCAGACCTCCAGTTTGCTCGCATCCCGGTGTCTCGGGAGGGGCGTAGTACAAGGGTTGCTTCCTTGGTACTGGCACATCTGCAAAGCAAGGCAGGTGGACACTTTTCATGCGATTGAACTACCAAACCGAGGATACAGCAGGATTTGCATAGGTTGACCACAACTTTGAGGCGTCGAATGGGGGCATTAGCGCCAGGCAGCCCAAGCCTGTCTCGCGCCGGTCGGGCCGTGGCCATCAGCTCAAATTCTGCGTTGCGCATAGTCGTGACCAGCATCCTCCGTCTCGCGACGCCTACACCACACGAGCTTCTCAGGATCTTCCGGTCGTAGCATATGCCTGTGGGGCAACATGTTCGCCCAGGATGCGGTCGTCATCGGTGCCATCCGCACCTGACGTCGCCTTCCTTCCTCTCTAGGGCCCGCCTGTGTTCTCCCATACCGAATGCGGCGATCCCGTTCGCAAGTGTGCGCGAGCGTGCCTTCTAAAAACGCCGAGAATAGCTCTTTAATGCGAAACGTGAGGTTGACGGCTCTGCGGGTGCGGTCACGTCTACCTGGTTTGCGTCAGACTTCTAGGACGAGCGAGATATACGCGTGAGTTTCTCCGCATGCTCCTTTCCCGGGGTAGTGCGTCGTTCACGTTCTCTTGATTCTTGCAGCACGACACTGCCTCTATGTTTACGACCTCCGGCTATATAACAACGCCGTCCGACTGTCCCTAGCCTCTTCATCCTCTTGGACACCTCTCAAAAGAGACCCTAACCGGACAATCCTTGCCAAACTATCCGCGTACCCTCGGCCAACGGCAGCGATGTTTTCCAAAGCACTCGCATTCCTTGTGCTTTCCGTACCCCTCCTCGCGACCGCGGCTCCGGCGGAGCTCGCGAAGCGCCAGGTCGACACGTCCTCGCACTGCGGCCAGTGGGACACCGTGACCGCGGGTCAGTACGAGCTCCTCCTCGACCAATGGGGCGCGTCCGGCGCGACGTCTGGCCAGCAATGCGCCAACCTTGTTAGCTTGAGCGGGAGCACGATCTCGTGGAAGACGACGTGGACGTGGACGGGCGGCTCGGGCGTGAAGAGCTTCACGAACATACAGCTCAACCAGGGCATCAACAAGCAGCTCAGCGCGATCTCGAGCATTCCCGTGCGTCATCTCTGCCCCCGTGTGCTTTTCGGGTGTTGTTGCTCACTAGCGTGCGCGGATCATGTCAGACGACTTGGACGTGGTCGCAGTCCGCCTCGGGCTCGGTCGTCGCGGACGTCGCGTACGACCTCTTCACGTCCAACTCTGCGGGCGGCTCGAACGTGAACGAGATCATGATCTGGCTCGCCAACTTCAACGCTGGCCCCATCTCGTCCCAGTACGGCTCGGACGGCAAGCCCGTCCCCGTCGCGTCCAATCTCTCGCTCGCGGGCCACACCTGGAACCTCTACTCGGGCTCGAACGGCGCTAATGCCGTCTTCTCGTTCCTGCCCACGTCGGGCACGATCACGAGCTTCAGCGGGGATATCAAGGCGTTCTTCGACGTGAGTCTTCCTCGGTTGATGTTTCAGGGCAGATGGGTGACTGAGCGTCCCATGTAGTACCTGGTGCAGCATGAGGGTGTGAGTTCGTCGCAGTATCTAGTCACCGCGCAGGCTGGTACGGAGCCCACTTCTGGGTCTGCTACTCTTACCACGTAAGTGCTCCTGGAGGTCACTCTGTGTACCGTCTGCTGATGGCGTCACGTGTAGGTCTGCTTACAGCTTGGCTATCAACTAAGAAGTTGCGAAGCCGAATCTCTGTATCTCCACGGTCTTATCACAAATTCCAGGTGTTCTACGACCGTACTGCCATCGAGCTTAACCGGACATAAGATAATCCTTACTAATTTCAACCGCACTCGTCCCGTTACACGGAGTCTCCCAGACATTCCCTTCGTTGCCATCGGACAGTACCCACTAACGCTCGATGGGACTATTTCGTATGGTTCCCAGCACATATGAACATTCGCTCCGCATGACACACGCAACGTCACATCAATTCAAAGCGAACGACGATGCATTGCACTCTACATTAACCATTGACTAAGACTAAGATATGACCCCTTGGACGGAACAGTAACGAAGAAGCTCAGAGCTCGATGGGAAGACAGCCAATGGAGATGGCACCACCCTGCGAAATCCACATGGTAAGCCAAACAGGTCGTCTACGGGAAGCAATGGACTTACGACGTTGTTGTTCTGGCAACAGACGGGCTGCTGAGAACAGGCGGAGTTGCCTCCGGCCCCGATCACCGAAATGGGAGAGCACTTGAAACCTATCTGGCCAGTGACGTCCTGGAGGTTTACACCGATCGCCTTCAGAAGAGTAGCACCAGCGGCACTCTTCGACTGCAGTTTGAGACAATGTTAGCTTCCTACACTCTCAATAAGGAATATCACAAGTTACTCACGTCCTCGTAGCTCTCGCAGCACTGTACACCGCCAGTGTTGCAGTTACCGGCGGCCGCAAGGAGAGGGAGAGCAAAGAGGGTGGCAACGACAGCGACGCGGGCAAACATGATGAATATGTTTCGAACGGTGAGGACGAAGACTGGTAAGGATAGTGTGTTCGGGAGTTGGACTGCAAGAGATGAGCGACTGGGAACTGACGTTTGGGTTCTCTACCTCGCCAGGTCCTTATACTCGAGAGCAATGGTCTGTGCGTCGGTACGCGAAGACTCGTTGCCTCCGGTTCTGAGACCAAACCATGTCACAACCGCGCCGCGTCAGAGACGAGTCTAGGACGCGCAAGTGCGCCCTCTATGTCGTACTCTTCACCGGGTGACACCACCACAAGTCCGCTAGGCGACCTCACGAGCGGGGACCCGCCCTCGCACACGCGCATCGGCCGTCGGCGGCGCACCATAGCGCCTATTAGCCTTTAGCGTTTCACCCTTTGCCGTACGTCGGGGACTGGGAGCGGGACGCCCAGCAATCGGCAATCGGAAAACATGGTAAGCGTCGCTTGTGAGGAAGTTGAGGAAGTTTATTACTCAATGAAACCGCAATTAAGTGTTCCGCCTGCGCACCGCAGCCATAGCCCAGATCGCCTATAGCCTCGTGACGGCATCCGTACCTTTCCCGTATAATCCCGTCGGACGATCTCTTGTCGGTGTGCTCTGAGCGGCCAACTGCATCGACCCTTCCGACCTGCGGCATCATGTCATTGGGGTCAATGGTTTTCATGTGTTCTGACACGCAGCACTTTCCCCCCAACATGCATGCTATTCCCGCGACGCGGGTCAGTGCATCGTGTTTCCGGCCCTTGTGTAACCCTCGCGGGTCTGGACTATGGAACAGTACTAGTGCGACCCCAGAAGCGACGCAATAAGCGCCTGACCCCAGAAGCGACTGACACGCCTGCAGGTCTCGCATTTCCCTGTCAATAAATGTACAAACGCTACAAATAAAACTATGTGCTTCTGTACTATCACTCCCAAAAAGAACGAAGGAAATCTGGAGGAATTTGCTCCCGATAAACGTCAATCTGGGTAGGGTTCCAGGGGTTTACTAACCTTGTTGTATTGCCACAAAGAGATCGGCCCTGCCGATCTTCTTGTAACTCCAGGAAGTGTTTTGAACATGTGCACTGAGTATAATTATTCAGTTTCCGAAGGATTACGGATTGCGGTACTTGAGGAATGGGAAGGGGGTCTCTCGAGCGTGACATTCAGCCACTGACCGAGATAAGGCTGACTTTGATTATGAGCGCCTCGACTAGTGTTCCCTCCGCCAACGTCGTTATCAGACGACTGATAATGGCGGTGTTTAAATCGGCAGTCTTCGGCACCGTGACCATTGGTGACAATCTGTGGGCGCCTTTCCGTCGTTTCTGGG